>NC_044982.1:91396762-91493627 GCF_008728515.1 Papio anubis
TAAGAAAAACATGTACAATATATTTTTATACATTGTTTCTACACATATAGGAAGATTAATATATGTGTCTGTGTGTGCCTGTGGACTATGTGTGTATACATATGTGTATAAAATAGAAAAAGAACAATAGCATTATTTGCTAAAATAAAAAAGAACATTTAGTCCTATCTGAATTTTTCCTTTAAACGGTGATATAAAGGTTTTGTAGGGAAAATGCACAGATGACCATTAATTATGATTATTTTACTAGCCAAAGAAGAAATTCTTTGACAGTTCTAGATACAAGCATGTTACTTTCTTTTTACATAGAGCTTTTTGTTATGGGAGTAACAAGAAAACTTTTCAGACATTCATTTCATAATTCTTGGCCAAATTTCCATCAGCAGAAGAGCAAATTTGTTGATGACTAAGCAGAGTGAAATTCACAAAGCCCAGGGACCTGGCGAAGGTCACACGGCCTTTCTGTAATAGGGTGTTGATCTCCCAGCTTCCATTCACTCCACAGGGGAGTACAACTCTGTTCATGTTTCTCATCAATTGAAATAAAAAGGCGAGCGAGAAAGTGAGAGAAAGAGAGAGATAGAGAAAGAGGGAGAGAAAATGAATGGGAAAGAACGTGCTTGAATGGACTGTATGGTTTGCATGAGAATCATGTGCAGAAATTGATATTTTGCGTGTTTTTTTTTTTTTTTTTTAGTCTCAGAGATAATCTTAGAAAATGTCTGCCTAAGATTCTATCAGGGATCTCCCAAAACTTGGAAATTAGCTTCTCGCAGTCCTGGAGAGTCCCAAAATGTTAGCAAATTAAAACAATTTGTCTCCCTGGAAGCCCGGGGTATATTCACTGCTTAGAATTGAAGAGGAATAAGGGACCCACATGTGCTTTTGTGACTAACTGCTCTCCACGAACAACTTTTTAGACACGCAGCCAACCTAAATACGCTGCTCAGAGTTAGATGGGAAAAAGGTGTTGCTATGCTAGATACTTAGAACCTAACAGACAAGAATATCATGCTACACTTTCTGAAAAACAAAAAATGTAGGGAAGGGGTGGCATCAGCATTATCTTCCTCTTTCCAAATTAAACATCAACATGTTTTATTTTCCACATGTTTTGGACATACATCCACTTCTAAAGAATATTTATTAAGGCTTGTGTGTCTCAAAATACAGGCCCTTCTTCTATTGCAACACTCCCAAAAAAATTCAAAGGGAGAGAAAAATCTCATATAGATTAAAATCTCCCAAGCTGACCATTCCTGAACAAACTTTATTTTACAAAATATCAGGAAAAAAAATAATTAATTCAGTGCATTTATGAAGAATACACACTTTTATTTTAAAATTCATAATGTCTAAGTACAAAACGTGCTAGTATAAAGAAGAAAATAAGATTTTTTCAATACAGTGCTTCATAGAAATATTTTCTATTCAATTCAGTCATGTATTTTAAAAATTTTACACAAAATTAGTATATTACATTTTGGAATTATTTAAAACAAACCAGACCTTTCATTTACACACACACACACACACACACACACACACACTCTTCCTACCACAAATTTTTAGAGGCCAATAAAAAAACAGCATGATAGCATTCAGGCAACATAAAAGTATTTGCTACTCATTATTGTCTATTTAATTAGGAAGTATTATTTCCTGTTTTTCAAATCAGCAATTTCTCTCTGAACAATAGATTAGGACACACCTTCCAATAATAATTAGAAAAAAATCATCTACTTCCAGCATATTAAAGGGTGAAATTCCAGCTGCTACTGGTAAAATCTACGGTATCCTACCGCCATCTACTGACCATTGTTCAAATATTATGTTTTAAAGGTACAGGTTTAAATTTATAAAATTAAGGAATTTTAGAAAGGAAACACTTTGCAAGCTCTACTGGAACAACTCATTACTCCGGCAGTTGTTCCAAATGTTTGAAAATACTTCCCTAATCTGAACTGAACTCGATCTACCTGTAAATACCACCTCCTGGGCTTTGCTTTGCCCTCTGTTGGTACAAGGAGGATGCTAATTTTCTCCTAAACTCTTCAGAATTAAGAGGGCAATGCTCAAGCCCTTCCTATCTCTTCCCACCCACCCAACACACACACAGTCTCTCTCTCTCTCTCTCTCTCTCTCTGCTTCTGTTTTTTTTCTCTCTCTCTTATTCGCTCAGTCCTTTCTCCAAGCTAAGCAGCCTAACTTTCTTTATTAGCTCCATATCTGACATGGTTTGAAGTCCTGTCAAAAGCCAGATAGCTGTCCTCTGAACAAACTCTTTCACGTACTTTTCTCATTAAATGTTGCATCTGAAAGAAAACACTTCACAGAATAGATAGAGCGCCTCCCTTACTTTGCATGCTCTACCTTTGTCAATGCAACCAAAGGTCACAGTCAATATTTTGGCAGCCATACACACCATGTAATAGCTTGCACTCAGGAAATCTCCTAGATCTTTCTATCTGTGCTACTGGCTGCTAAGCTATGCTCCCCTAATAGACATATGCAGTTGTATTTGAAACTAAGAAAATACCCATACGTTCATTCAGTGTTCTAAGATATATTCTTATTGGTGATGGTCCATGGTTCCAGCCTGTCAATACATTTGTATCCTAATTCTGCTATCTTTTCCAATTTCATAGCAGTCTTGTATTTGTTATTGATCAATATTATTTGTTTACTTATTTATTTTTGAGACAGAGTCTTGCTCTGTTGCTCAGGCTGGAGTGCAGTGGCATGATCACAGCTCACCGAAGCCTTGACCTCTCAGGTCCAAGCGATCTTCCCACCTCAGCCTCCGAAGTGGCTGAGACCACAAGCATGCACCACCATGTCTCGCTAATTTTATTATTATTTATTTAACTTACCATCAGCTACTCCCCTCCACACCACTTTTCTGTGTTTCTCTGGACATCCTCCAGTATGATCAGTATGGGAAAAGTTTCAAGGACGTCATTCAAATGCTTTGTGCAGTGACTAGCACGTGACAAAACCTTGATGTGACAGCTCTTCTTATGATTATCGTCAATAAAAATAATTACTACCAATACATGATACAAATGAAATCTATGACATAAATAACCATGAAACAAATATCAGTTCTAATAATACAATCACTCAATCAGTTGTCATTCGCTCATCTTCTGCCCTTTCTGCTCTTCACGCAAGCAAAGGAGATCCTCTCCTCCAGCAGGACCCTCAGTTCCCAGAGGATATCATCTTAGCAGGAGTCTCAGTGCTTTTGGACGATTAGGAATCTTCTTGCAAAATGCCTCTTCCCACTGCCCCATTCTTCCTTTTGAGGAGGAAGCCACATTCTGAATCAAAGAGAAGGTGGAAGCAGAAGAGAAGAGAAAGAGCCTGCACCTTCCACCCCTGCTCTGCAGCAACTTGTGGAGCCACTGAGCTGAGCCAGGACCTCTGTCTGCTGCCGGCTCCGCCTCTTGCTGTTAAGGCATCAGCAGGTGACACCATGTCCCTGAGCCTGTCTCAGCGCATCCTGGGACTGGCACAGACTGACACAGCTCCAGTACACAGTCCACGTTTCCTGTTCCTTGACACAACCCAGAATGAAGATGTTTAGGTCAGACTTATTTAGTTTTAATAAAACTCTGTATGTAGTGGGATCTAATACCTCATTTTTTAACTCCCAAAAATTGGACCAACACTGACAGCTTTTGCTTAATCCAGAACAGCTCATTGAGAAAGGGGTCAATATCTCTCCCACTAGGAAAAAAAGACAAATTGAACATTCACCAAAATTTCAAAAAAAAAAAAATCCAATAGTTTAAAAAGTCCATTGATGTAGGAAAACCCAAAAAATCACCTAACAAGTAAAACAATCCTCTTCTGATAAATGTCATAAGAACCAGCTAAGACTTTCAACCTTTTGCTAGATGCTAGGGCCTGGAACAGCACAGTTTTATAAAAATGTTATAAAATATATGGGAACCAGAAATAAGAGAAACAGGCACTAATAAAGGCTGATTTCAAAATTACCTTCTTTGAGCACTCTGGTAGGGGCAGCCAGAGAGTGGAGCTCTCTCAGACAGCTGGTCTCCTCGCCTGATTTCCAGAGGTCTTTAAGGCACTGGGAACTAACTGTGGACTGCAGCCAATGCAGATCCTCCAAGGCCAGTGCCAGCAGCCATACCTGATACACAGGAAGACTTGCAAAAATGCAATGGAAATAGCGGGTGGAAGGTTCCATGTTTTCTGCCGTATGTCCCTCTCTCCTGCTTCAGTCTCCTATCATGAGCCTGCACTAATTAAACAAAGTAATAGTTCATTGTTCTCCTTATACCGCACTACTTCTTCCCCCTTTATCCAAGTTCCTCCGAACTCCTAGGCTCATTCATTCACCTTTTCCAGCTTCTCTCTTTCTCTCTTACTCTTGCTCTATCTCTCATTCTCTTTTCATTGAAGTTTTGTTTTGAAAACAATGTTTAATGCTATAGAATTATAAATGAAAATACATTTTAAGAAAGCAAGACCCGAGCTTCCTGCCTCACCACACCCCAGTTTTTTCCCTAGAACTCTTAACTGCATTTATTTTTCCTTTTCAGCAGTTACTTCCATAATCTCTAAAAATCTTATTTGCACAGGTACTGCTATTTCTTGATGTATCTACTTTAGACATTATGTATGACTTTTATGCCCTTGCTTTCATTAAACAAACTTGGTTTAGTAGGGCTTTTGTCTACTATATTTGGTGCTCTGTCTGTGGATGTATTTGGAGTGACTACAAGTTTCGTTGTTTCTGTCTTCCATTTTTTCCCAAAGAAGTAGCATGATGGAAAGCATAGATATAGGTGCTTCCTCATTTGGGAATCTATTAAAGTATGCATCTTTTTCCTGAAGTGCTTCCCAAACTAATCCCCTCCACTTAAACAGCCATCAAGATCATCTCATTTATTCTGAGCAGGAAAAATTGAGGAAAATGCCATTTTTCTATTACAGCTATCATAGCTGAGATTACTTCATTTTTTCCAGCTTTAAGTTCATTTTTCAGCTTAAAGTTCATCTTTCTATGTCCTCGTCTGTAAGAGAAAAAATAGATTACCATGACACTAAGATGCCACAATATTTAAAGTTTCAAAAGCATTAACTTAGATTAATAGGAATTCAAGTAGCACAGAGAACAATTTTTAACAATAATGCTTGAAATCAAAAGGGGATCCTGATTAACTGTGCATCATTTGGGGAATTTTGTTACCGAGGAGTCGCCACTCACTTTGGGGCCTATCGTTCATGCCTGACTTGCTGGGACACAGCCCAGAGACAAAACACTTGGAAAAGCAGAGAAAGGGCTGCTCATTCTTTCACATCTCCTGAATCTTCCTTCCTCCAAGATAGGCATCACATGGCATGAAAACCACTCTTCCACACCTCACACACATTCCCAGGTACACAGGGCGCCCAAAATGTGTACAAGTACACCACATGGCTTCCATTAGAAAATCAAATTTGTCTGGTTTTGTTTTAGTGAGAATGAAGAGAACCAAAAAGCCAATAAACAAGCACACACACACACAGGCTCACACATACGCATACATGCAAGCAAACATGCACACACACACACATCTATGTATACACTATGACTCAGCAGCAATTGTGGCTTTAATGGAGGAAACCACAATCTGTGAGACATATTTGAAAAAAAAAAGGAAGCAGCTGAATTGGAATGGGGTTATTTTTCTTGGGAAGATGCCTAGTAGAGTGCTTGACAAATGATTGGCATCCTATGTACAGTTTCTCTCCATATCATTCTTTCTAGGAAGCCTAGTTTCTTTAATTCATGCAAACAAGAATCCTTCATATTTTGAATAAGAGGTTGTTTATAAGTGGTCACCCAAAATTTTAGAGTAACAAGCTAAAGTTGAGACCCTCCTAACTCTCAACAACAAATAAATAAAACAGAGCTAAAAAATATTCATCCATTTTGCTTATCTGTTGAATGTTGGAAAAATTTTATGTGCTAAATAAAATTTGATTTTATTTTTTATTTCCAAAGCAATAACACTCAATGTTCAGGAGGGTTCAGGAAATTTTCTAGAAAATTATTCGGTCTCATAGAACATCGGTGGAAGGGCAATGCTGCGGCTTTTCCAAAAAGCGGTTTGGTGACACGCTTCAGAGGCGACCAAAATGTGCTTCTCTTTCATCTATAACATTCCATTGTTCAAAGTTTATACTAAAACATGCCGATCAGCTCTATACAAAGATTTGTATCCAAAAATGTTTGCTATGGAATTATTCACAGTGATTTCAAAAATAAGAAAAACTATATACATATGCAAATAGGACAAGGAATGTATAATAAAGACCTGAGCTTCATGCCTCACTGCACCCCAGTTTTTCCCCCAGGACTCTTAACTCCCTTCATTTTTTTTCATTTTAATAAAAAAATGAGAAAAAATATGTATGTATAATCATTGTTGGATATAACAACAAGGGGTATTTGTGGTGCATGTTTATGACGACATACTCCACAGCCAAAGATGGCATAATGGATATTTTATTTAATAAAAAGAATGTTATGTTACACAGTTAAGCAAAGAAGGTCATTTACAAAATAGCATGTTTCACATGATTTCTGTTTTGTAAAAAATAACATGCATAGTATTTCTATAACTTCCAAAAGGTAATGCCTTTTTAGTAGGATTCAAGACATTCTTTCTCTTTTTGTATAGGTATATGTTCCAAATCTCTTCTGATGAATTTATACAATTTTATTATGAAAATATTACTAAAGAAAAAAGAAAAATATACATGATAACAGCTGATGAAGTCAATGAGAGCTGGTATAAGTGCTGCATGGGGAAATGTCAGTGATGGGGAAAAAAACTAGGGGAAGACTGCGCCTTAGAGTTTTGGAATAAAGCCAACAGAGTCCTCTAGTTACAATTATGGCCAAATTTTAAGAGCACCTTATTCTTTTCAATCTCTCTTCCTTCCTAGACTGCAGCTGTCTTCAAGCAACCTACGAGTAATTAAAATGTGGCTTATGGACAAGCTTTCATATTTTCATAAATACATGTTGATAAAGGCAGACAGAGAAATGAATACGTGTTTCTTGTGAAAATAATCCTCTCCAAATATGCTGTACTGTTTCCTTGTAACTCCGCATTTGTGGTATATTGCTAATACACTTTTGATTAAGAACAATATTTGTATCATATATCATCCACTTAAAAGGAAAAAAAAAGACCTGGCCCCATAAGACAAACCTATGTAGAAATCTTGGCCTTAGTTCCCTGTGAATTAGACGCCTTGTTCTCCAACACTGGGCAGGAGCCAGCTGTGTTGCAGAAGTAGAATCAAGTGCAGTGATTTCTAACACATTAGGAATCCCGACACCTCCGAATGAGTTGCTATTTCAGCATAAGCATTGCCTGTGAAATCTGTCTCCAAATTATGAAGGTAAAGATGTCTTTGGTATAATGGCTAAGTTAAACTTGAACCAACATGTCCTAAATATGTAGGTTTCCTGAGACCTGGAGAGGTTTGAGTGCTGAGAATGGTGAGCAAAGAGCATTTTCTTAAAAATGCAGTGGGATATTTCAACAGAAATTTCAGCCATAGCCTGAGACCATAAATATCAGCTTCCAATGTGATATCTCAGAATGGATGGAACATTTTCAAAAAGTTTGCTAAAAATTGATTGCAAGATATTTAATACTTCACCTATATTGTGGACATAAAAGGACCTGGAATATTTTTGAATCTGACCACCATAGGTTTGGCAGATAAGATACAGAACGTCCCATTCACTTTGAATTTCAGATAAAGAATGGTTTTGTTTTAGTATCGGTATGTCCCAAATATTGCATGGGACACATTTATACTAATTTTTTTCTTGTTTATCTTAAATTGAAAAATAATGGGCATGTTTCCCCAACTCTAATCCTGGCAACCCTTTATCACTACCTCCTGGAGAAACAGGCTTGAATAGCCCAATGCATATAGCTGAAATGTGAGTCTGGATAGCTTAAATGTGTGTCTCCGTTGTTTGGAGTCACAGTGCCTAGGCTGGTTTCTCTGATGACAGAAGACAGTAGTGGCTGATGGTATGTGGGCACAGACTTGCACCCCAGAGTTTGTCAGAAGAATGAATGCTTGATATTTCCTGTTGTCCAGCTGTGATCCACACAGGATAAAGGTCTAGGCTTGCCTTAGATACATGACAGAGGGTCACCAGGAAAGAAGAGAACTTCAGTAGAAAGTGGTCAGAAGCAGCGAGGAAGTCACAAGTGACCAGTTGAAGCAGGGGGGTATTAAACCCACCAAGAGAGAACAATTGGTGAGAGGGGCTCAGAGATGTATGTGTATGCATGTGTGTGTCACTGTGTGTGTGTGTGTGTGTGTGAGATAGATAGATAGATAGATAGATAGATAGATAGATAGATAGATCTCAGAATAGAATATTTTAAATATATTCCAAGATCGGAGAGTACAGAGCTGGGTGACCAGGTCAGTAACAGTCAGGTAAGAAGTCACCTGTAAAACTAACCAGGTGTGGTGGTGTGCACCTGTATTCCCAACTACTCAGGAAGCTGAAGAATATCCCTTGATCCCACGAGGCAGAGGCTCCAGTGAGTCACGACTGCACCAGTGCACACTAGCCTGGGTGACAGAATGAGACCCCAGCTCTTAAAAAAAAAAAAAAAAAAAAAAAACACCTGTTTTTCTGTTGGTCTTAACTCTTTTCCTTGCTGCGACTCCAATCCTGTCAGCCTCATACCCATTCTGAGCTGGAGGGACGAGGAAGTGCGGAGAATCTTGCAGGATGAAAAGGAAGTCGGCCGGACCTCCCGGCCATCTGGTCAGTGGCCAGTGTGAAGTGAGACAGAGCTAGAAGAGGAGAGGAATGCTGAAGAAAGGATATTTTCTCATGATTAACAGGACTAGACATTTAAATAATTATATTGAGGTAGTGCTTTTGTGACTCCTGTGGTTGCAGAAACTAACAGTGATAAGCAACATCATAGATGAACCACAGATCAACTATGCAGAGTGGATTTAAAGGTAAATGGGAGACAAAAATACAGCAGCTGCCTTGTAACTGCACCCACGGGCCCCCCTTGTTGAAGGCCAAGACTACATTTATTTTTATTAAGTTTCAGGTGCATCATAAGAAAACTATGATCATTTGAGGATTGTATTTTGTCCTTATTATTTTTAATTTAAGCTTTTAACTACAGTAGCCATGATTTCTTAACATTTCCTGGATTTGGATGACATAGGTAACATACAAAAGAAAAAAAATGGTGGCGTGATAACATATAAAAGAAAAAATGGCGGTGTACTTCTCAAATTGGTAAGACTGAGGTCCTTGCTATTGGTTGTAACCATTTGTTGCTATAATAGATTTCATTTGACTTCAGAAATGGTTCCCACTGTAATCTACACCCAGGAAGTTGAGGAAAAAGGAACTGAATGTCCTTTGGCCCCATGTAGTGTATGCTTTATCTTGGTTTATCTTCACAATAACCCACTAAGTCCATTATTCCCAATGGACGGATGCAGAAACTGAGGCTGCAGTAGCTAATCTGGTTAGATGCAAAGTCAGAGTGACCCTCTGAGGGCTCTATCCACCAGTGTTGCCATTATCTGCTACAAGAACAGACCACCACAGCCTGAGCACCATTGTCTCTGACCAGAGGGAAAGACTCCACCTATGCATCTCCATCAGCTGTCCTGGGAGGACTGGACTTCAGAAGCGCTACTGCTTGAAACTCCTCTCTGGCTCCCTTGGTCCATGTGGTTATTGCACCCCACTCCACCTCAGCTCACAAAGGAGTCCATAAGTGGGGTGAGAGTTAGTCTGAGTTCTGAACCCTGAACCTCAAGAAGGCAGAGTGACAGCAGGATAGCAGCCCAGGACTGACTAGGGCTTACCTACAACCAAGAGTGTGTGAGTGGACAAGGCCCAAATGCTGCGTGGCCACAGATTCCATGTCTGAGAATGAGGCAGTCGGACTCTATGCTCTCAAAGTCTCTTTCTGTCAGAAAACCCATTACTTTTCCTCCCCTTAGCGAATTGGAAAGATCAACTTACATTTCAGCAGAAATAGCCCAAAACCCAAAACTGAACATCTTTGCCCAGTGGCCTTTCTGTAGGGGTCAGGCCAAGAGCAAGATTTCCCTAGACGCCCTCTTCAGGTCTTCTTAGTGGTCGAGTGAGACCTAGGACACTTTAATCCTTTTTAATTTTTTTAAATTGAGAAATGCCAAAATAGATTTATAAAAATTATAACAAATATTCATCATTTACATTTAAAAATTAAGTAAAATGATAATGTTTCTCACAAACCTTATCAATATATCTGTGACTATAGGTATGATCTTATATGGAAATGACCCCACAAGTCTAAAGTTAAAGCCCCACCTGAATTAGAGATTGTCCTGCACTTGCCTTATGATGGGTCTTGCTCCTGAGGTTCTAACAGACACTAAAATATTGAAGTTTATTTCACCACTTTTCAAAGTGAAAATGCCAGCAGTCATCTAGCAGTTTCTTATCCTAAATCATATATGCTAGAGTTGAAACATCTGAATCGTCCACAGACTAGTCTCTTCCCGTCATTATCCATAATTTGTTCTAGAGAACCGTCAAAGGTATGGCTTCTGGTTTTCACTCCCTCATGAGGGATAATTATTCCTGAAATCATTGTGAAATTAAAGTAATGGGTCACAAGAAATATATCAAAGTAAACTCGGAGACCTGCAGGGAGATAAAAATAATAGTAAGAATTATAGGAACAGCTGTACCAATTGATGTTACTAGCGGCCAGTGAGTGTGTGTGAAGGTTAACCACATGGACTTTGGAATCAGACAGACTTGAGCTTAATTCTTACTTGGGAGTTATATGTAAATACTTCCATTTCACTAATGTCCTTTTGTCAATCATAAAGAGTTTTGTCAGGGTTAAAGATAATCTAGCATGGTGTCTGGTGCCCTGAAAATATCCAACAAATATTAGTCATTGCTATTCTTGTCATCGACAGTATTGGTGGTGGTGGTAGCAGCAGAAATAGAAGGAGTCGGAGGAGGAAGAGGAGGAGTAGTGGTGGTAGTAATAGTGATAAGAAAATATTTGTCTTCTATCAGCTCATGCCTAAGTAAGCACGCAAGAGTCTCACACAAAATAATTAGGAATAAAAGAGAGCACATAGAAGGACGCTAAGTGGTTGAAGACATTTTAAGAATGATGACAAGGCCTTAAGAGGAATTGGTTGAGCACAAAAGAGATGAGAAGTATAGTGAGCATCAGATATTCCTGGCACAAGGAGAGTTTGGAAGGTTGGAAGGAGCCCAGGGTGCCTGGTTGAAATAGCACCACGGGAAATAAATTCATGAACCAATATCACCCCTTTCCTCGGTGCCAGCTTCAAGACGAGGAACTTGGTGGCCAAGGCAGCAGGGAGCCCCACTGGCTGCCAGTGATATCTGTTATTATTCATTTATTTGCTCATTCAATAGATATGGGACTCTAGAATGTGCCAGGCCCTGCAACGTTGCATCCAAGCAGTGATAAAATGCCTCCTGCATTTGCTCCAACACCAGCACTAGTTCAGCACCCACTGAGCTCCTATAAGCTACCCTTGCCTTGAATTTCTCCAATATCCTAGCCATCTCAAGTTCTCTGAGGCCTCCTCTTGATGTGGTATTGTCTCAAGCCCTCTACAGCGTTATGGGTTAAATTGTACCTTCCTCAAAAAGATGTGTTGGAGTCATAGCTCCCAGGATCCCAGAATGTCACCTTATTTGGAGACAGGGCCTTAGCAGATGAAACTAAGTCAAAATGAGGTCATTAGGAGGGCTTCCAATCCAATATAACTGTTGGTCTTATAAGGGAAATTTGGACAGAGACATACATAGAAGGAAAACAATATGACAAGACACAGTGTGAAGACAGCCCTCTACAAGCCAAGGAGCGACACCTGGAACAGACCTCATAGCCCTCAGATGGAACCAACTTCCTGTAGTTTTGGACTTCTGGCCTCCAGAACTATGCAACAAATTTTGTAGTCCAAGCCACCAGTTTGTGGTACTTTGTAACAGTAGCCCTAGAAAGCTAGTACAAATGGGAATCTTCCTCTAAAAGACTTATTAAAATATGTGTTTTTAATTTTACTTTTAAAAAGTCATCAGAGCTGTGACATTGGTTCAACCACCGTTGGATTTAGCCCATAAGTTCTCTATGGATCCCCGCCTGGAATATTCTTCTGGTTTCTAACATCTCAGTGATCTTCTCTTCTTCAAAACCGAAGTCAAACATCGCATGCCCTGAGAGACATCCCTGGTTCCCCATATCCCATAAGAAAATTCCTTTTTCTGCCATTTTCTGTAGAACTTGTACTCAGCTTCTCTGTTATCCTTTTATTTATAAGTCTTCCTTCTCCACCAAATTATGGATTTATTGAGATCATAGTCTCTTCATTGACTTTGTTCCCCCAATAGAGGAGTTGATACATAGTAGGCACTGA
Organism: Papio anubis; assembly: GCF_008728515.1. Classification (NCBI taxonomy): domain Eukaryota; kingdom Metazoa; phylum Chordata; class Mammalia; order Primates; family Cercopithecidae; genus Papio; species Papio anubis. The sequence goes on from NC_044982.1 coordinate 91,409,261, forward strand.
AGATGTTGTAACAGCATACATGTGAATGGATCATTAGAGATCGCCATCATTGTGAGGCAACTGTGACTTCTAAATCTACACAAATTAAAAAAGAATCATTAGGGCTGGAGAAAGAAACATAAACTCTCTCAACAAACCCTTGGACAACAGACCTAGAAAGACATCATCTATCCCTTAACAGGAGGAGTGTAGAGAATAAATAAAAATATGTGCTTGTTGATTTTGTGTTTCATGTGATATTGTATTAGCAGCCACTCTCACAGTTGTTTCTGACTGAAATAGTTAGGAGGATTCGGAAGTAAAAAAATGTTTCTAGATCACTCAGTGATCACCCCTTTCCTGTATGCTCATGGTGGCCTCTAGAGTCAATTCTTCTTGAGTCCATCATCACGAATGCTATTCCCATACCAATTGAAAACTAAAACGTAATAAAATAATTGCTTTCTAGGGAGTGTGGTTTGACCAAATAAAAATGAGATAGAGAAGGACAGAGAGAGAGAGAGAACATGAACTTTATCTATTCAGAATGACAGATAACCGGGCAGTTGTGGTAGAGTGACTTTCAGGTCAACTTCACAGAGCTAAGGCAGACCCTGGTCATTCCGTTGATTATGGGTTTAAGGTGACCTCCCAAAGAGTCATGACCTTTTGTATTCCTCTTTCCTAGAGTGCAGGTGGAACCTATGACTTGCTTCTATCCAATATGGCAAAGGTGAAAGAAAAGATGTCATTCCTCAGATTAACTTATGAGATTGTTTGTGTGTGTATGGCTCGGGGCAGTGGGGGATATGCTCTGAGAAGAATAGAGTGAGAGAAAGATGCTCCTGGTGACCTTGAAGAAGCAAAAAGCCCTGTTTAGAACTATGGAGGGGACCACATGGCAAGAAACTCCAGGGTGTTAGGTAGAGACGGGGAGGCAGGCTCCAGGACCTACGGGCAGTCTTTAGCCTCTAGTCAGTAAAAAGACAGGGATCTCAGCCATATAAGAAACAGACTCTGCCACCAATCTGGATGAGCTTGGAAATGGATTCCTCCCTAGTCATGTTTCCAGATGAGACTGGAGCCCAGCCATCATCTTGATTGCAACCTTCTGAGACACTGAACAGAGAGCATAGCTAAGCTCCGTCCAGATTTATGGTAATTGTGAGACAGTAAATGTGCATTGTTTTGAGCCACTAATTTGGTAGTAAGTTGTTATGCAGAAATAGAAACTAATTTGTCATAGTACATGTCAACTCATTCTTGAGCTATAGATCTGAGAAGGAGGATGATTGGCAGCCAAATTGCTAAGAGTGGGATCAACTACAATCACAATCTTTTACAAAGCACAATACTAAGAACCTAAAAATCTTTCTTCATTCTATATTAGAAACCAAAACAAAACACAAAATCCTATCAGTCCTACAGGAAATGATTCAGAACGAAAGAAAGAAACTAGGGGGAAAAATCACAAAGCTCTGAAAATATTTTGCTGTAAGATCAGGAAAATAAATGTCAAGCTACTTGGCAATCCTAAATATAATTTAAAAACAAAATGGCCTCTATAAAATCAGATTTATGCAATTATGGGAGACAGAGAAAATAAAAAGGATTGCAGGAAGAGTAAGCAGGCGAATACATAGATAACATCCACATCAGAGGCAGTAAAGACAAGGACTAAGCCTTTCAATTAGCACTTATTTATTATCTTCTCTGTAATAGATGCTAGGAAAACACAAAGAGTAAAGCCAAGAAGGTACTTGAACTCATGAAGCTTACTTCCTACTGTGGGGATAGACAATCAGCAAATAAACAAGTAAATAAATGAAGCAATGATATTTGTGATTATTTTTTTAAAAACACACTTCTGTGATAGAAAATGAAGGGGAAGAGCTACTTTAAACAGGACATTAGGGGAGGATATATTTAAAAGTAAATACCTTTACCTTGCAAGGAGCCAGTCCTGTAAAGAACCTAGTGAAGAACATTATAGGCAGACGGAACAAGGGCAAATGTCCTGTGGCAGAAAGGAGACTGAGATGGTTTAGGAACTAACTGAAACCTTGTTTCTAGAACAGAATGGCATCAAATACTTCAAAGTCTTGTAAGCTAAAAAATGGAGTTTGAATCTAATTCAAAATGTGATGGGTGCCCAGATTGTGACTTTGTATAGTATTTCCCAGCAAAATGAAGCAGGATGGTTTGGGGAAATGACTCATTCCAGGGCTGGAGCAGGGAACATACAAGATGACCCTAGAGCATTTGCAGTCCCATAAGTAAAGAAGTTCAAGAAGTTCTCAAAAGAGAAAATGATGAGGGTGTGCCAAAGGGACATAGGAGCCAAATGAAAGGGTTCTCAATAATTAATGCTAGAATAATTTGAGCAACAAGATTAAAAATGTAGATTACTTGAAGATTATAATCTAAAAAAGTATGAAATAAACATCCATGAATCCACATGTATATAAATAAATGATTAAGTAAATAAACAAAAGGGAGAGAAGTAACAAATCTTCCATATAGAAGAATTTGAAATAATCTATATACCTATTCCTTCCTTGAAAATGTGGTGCTTAATTTGCTGCTTGTTAAGTTTGGGTGTACTTTGTAGCTTAATTATAAAGAGAAAAGTATGAAGGGGTAGTAGCTTTACACTGAAGAAAGTGGGAAAACACTACCTCAGCAGGGTGATCAAAGTTAACATCATTGGTGGCATGTCATGTTAACATTAGGAACCCTTGATAAGATGTAATGATAAGGTTACTTCACCTTTGTGATCTTCCTCACAAAAATTCATAACTCAAGAATAACCATGAGAACATATCAGATAAACTCAAATTTAACTTAAACTCAAATTCTACAAAATATCTGGCTACTATGCCTCAAGACTGTCAAGGTCATCAAAAAACACTCTGGTATTCTGAGATACTACCAGAGTCCAGAAGAGATTAAGATATAAGGCGACTAAATGCAATGTGGGGTTCTGGATGGATCCCAGAATGGAAAAATGACATTGGGTAAAAAGTAATGAAATCTGAATATATCAGCATTAGTTCATTAGTTGTGAAAAATATACTATAATTATGTAAGTTGTTAAAAATAGAGCAAACTCGGTACAGGGTATAAGGAAACTCACCAAACTATCTCTGCAACTTTTCTCATCTAGACAATCCTGTAACCAAAAAAAAATGTTATTTAAAAAATGTGGCTGGGTGAAGTGGCTCACGTCTGTAATCCCAGCACTTTGGGAGGACGAGGCAGGCGGATCATGAGGTCAGGAGTTTGAGACCAGCCTGAAAAATATGGTGAACTCTCATCTCTAATAAAAATATAAAAATTAGCTGGGCGTGGTGGTGGGCACCTGTAATCCTAGCTGCTCAGGAGGCTGAGGCAGGAGAATCGCTTGAACCCAGAAGGCAGAAGTTGCAGTGAGCCAAGATAGTGCCATTGTACTCCAGCCTGAGCAACAGAGTGAGACTCTGTCAAAAAAAAAAAAAAAAAGTAAGGCAAAACCATAAAATGGGTTCAAGCAGTGGAAAAATAAAAACTATGGATATAAGTGGAGAATGGTTTGGGGAAAAAGAGAGAGGACAATAAAGAGACCACTCATAAGTCTATCATATCAAGCTGCACAGATGATGCGGCTGCAATTTTGTAGGTGGTAGTGGAAATGGAGATCAGTGGACAGATTCAAGATATAGTTTAAATAAAGAAACAAAAAAGAGTTATTGAATTGATAAATGTGTCATGAAAGAGAAAGAGAGAAGTTAAGCATGACACCGAGATTTTGAGCTTTAGATATTAAGATGGAGAAAACCTGGGTGCAACAAAATATTTGAAGAAATAATACCTTACAATGTCAAAAATTAATGAAAACTATAAAGTCACAAGTCTAGGAATTTCAATAAACCAAGCACAGAAAACATAATGAAAACTACACTAAGGTACGTCACAATCAAATTGTTCAAAGCCACCGATAAAGAGAAAATTTCAAAAGAAGTCACAGGAAGGAGACATGCAATATAAGGATGACATCAAATTTCTCATCAGAAACAAAGCTAGCCAGAAGACAGCAGAGCAATGTCTTTGAAATACTGAATTTTTAAAAGTCAACTTAGAATTAAGAAAACATAATTTTCAAAAATAAAGGCAAAAGTAAGATTTTTTCAGATGTAAAAAAGCAGAAATAATTTATCACCAGCAGATCCACACTAACAAAAATTGTCAAAAGACATCCTTCAGGCAGAAGGAAAAATGATGCTAGATGAAAATATGAATCTACACAAAGAAGGAAGAACAGCAGAAATTTTCAAGGATTAAAAACATATAAAGTACATAATTTATTTTGTTATTTAAATATATTTAAAGTTAATTAATATTTAAATAATAGTAACAATTTAGTATTTGCTTAAAAACACATTTAAAAAAAATGTGTAGTGCCTGTAGCCCAAAGATGTTGAGAGAAGAAAAGGAAATAGATGATTGTAAGGTTCCATGGTATAATATCACTTGAGGATGCACTGTGATAAAATGGAGGGTTATACTATATAAATCACAAATCAATCTATAAGCAACAAAAGAAGTTATAGCTAATAATCCAACTTGGATATGAAATTACAAAAATGGAATCAATTAATACAAAAGAAGTTAGTAAAGGAGGAAAGGGAAACAAAAACCTAATGAATCTAGTGTAAATCACAGAGCAAGATGGCAGATGTAAATCTAACTATATCAGTCATTACATCAAATGTGCATCATTTAAACATCCCAACTAAAACACAGGAATTTTTTTTAAAAAAGCACGAGTCAAATATTTGTGACCTCTAGGAAGTAAACTTAGACTATATTACCAAGTTAAATAGAATTTTTAAAAATGAGGAATGATACATCCTCTTAACCCTGATCAAAAGAAAGCTAGGATAAGCACTTCTGGAATGGTAGAGTAAGGACCTGTAGAAATGTACTCCTTTATAAAAACAAGGAGAACACTAAGAAAAAATGTCAAAACCTACTTTTCAGGGCTGCAAATAAACCAAAGTTTTGTGGAAATTAATGAACCTTTTCTTTAAGAAAAGCATGAATTTCGGTAAGAATAGTAAACTTTGTAAATTTTAACATGTCTTTTTAAAATTCTTTTTTCTTTTGTCTCCTTTTACTGTGTATTTTCAAATACCCTGTCTTCAAGCTCACTAATTATTTCTTCTGTTTGATCAGTTCTGCTGTTAAACAACTCTCATATATTCCTCCACATGCCAATTGTATTTTTCAGTTTCAGAATTTCTGATTGTTTTTATAAGTTATTTCAATTTCTTTGTTATATTTTTCTGATAGAATTCTGGATTCCTTCTCTGTGTTAACCTTGAATTTCTTTGAGTTTTCTCAAAACAGCTATTTGAATTCTCTTTCTGAACTGTCACATATTTCTGTTTCTCCAGGATTGGTCCCTGGTGCCTTATTTAGTTCATTTGGTGAGGTCATGTTTTCCTGGGTGATCTTGATGATTGTGGATGTTCTTCTGTGTCTGGACGTTGAAGAATTAGGTATTTTATCATAGTCTTCACAGTCTGGGCTTGTTTGTACCCATCCTTCTTGGAAAAGCTTTCCAGATATTCAAATGGACTTAGATGCTGTGATCTAAGCTGCATCTGCATTAAGGGGCACCCCAATCACAGTAATGCTGTGGTTCTTGTAGACTCATAGAGGTATTACCTTAATGGTCTTGGACAAGGTCTGGAAGAACTCTCTGGATTGCCAGGCAAAGGCTCTTGTTCTTTTCCCCTACTTTCTCCCAAACAAACAGAATTTCTCTCTCTGTTCTGAGCAACTTAAAGTCAGGGGTAGAGTGACACAAGCAACCCTGTGTCCACCACCACCAGGACTGTGCTGAGTTCGACCTGAAGCCAGTGGAGCACTGGGTCTCACACAAGGCCTGGTGTAACCACTCCCTGACTACTTCCTATGTTTGCTCAAGGCCCTGGGGCTCCATAATCATCAGGTAGCAGAGCCAGACAGGCCTGTGTCCTTCCTTTCAAGGCAGTGAATTCTCCCAGACCCTGGTCATGTCCAGAGGTGCTATGGGGAGCCAGGTAGTAGAGTCAAAAACTTTAGAAGTCTACTTGGCGTTCTGTTGTACTGTGGTTGGACTGGAACTCAAACTACAAAACAGTCTTTCCCAGTCTTGCCTCCCCTTCCAAAGGCAGAGGATCCTTATCGTGTGGCCACTGCCAACACAGACCTGTGGGGAATACTGCCAGACTACTGCTGATGTCCTTTGAAGGCCCAAAGGCTCTTCAGTCACCTTGTGGTGAAAGCTGCCTGGCCTGGGACTCACCACTGAGGGCAGTGGGTTTCCCTCTGGCCCAGGGCATATCCAGAAATGCCATCCAAGAGACAATTTCTGTAATTGGGGACCCCAAGAGCCCACTTGGTGCTCTACCACCTGTGGCCAAGCTGGTGCCTAAGGTGCAATACAAAGTCCCTTTTCTTTTTCCCTCCGCTGTTTTTCAAGCACATGGGGTCGCATCTCATAGCCACTACAGCTGGTAATGTGTTGAGTCTCACCTGAAACCACCAAGTCTCAGAGTCTTATCCAAAGCTCATGATACATTACCTGGGTATCACTGCTGGTTATGCAAAGCCCAGTGGCTCTTCAGATGGCAAATAATAAGTCCTGCCAGTACTGGGTTCTTCCCTTCAAGGAAGTAGGTTCCCTTCTGGCCCATAGTGTCTAGAAATGTCACCCAGAAACTAGGGCCTGGAAAGAGGGCCTCATGACTCTGACTGGTACCCTATACTGCTGTGATTGAGCTGGTATCCAAGATGTAAGAGAATATTCTCCCACTCATCCTTCTCTTTCCCTCACCTCAAGTGGAAGGGAGGAGTCTTTTCTGGAGCCATGAGTTGTGCAACCTGGGGTTAGGGAACAGGTGATGTTGGCATTTCCTTAGCCACCTCAGCTGGTGTCTATAGGATGTGTTCCTCCCACCCCCAGTCCATGGACTCTGGGCCCAGTTCAACACTAGGACTCACCTAGGAGTTGCAGTCCTTGTGGCCTAGACTGCTAGAGCCCCAGAGCTGGAGATGTCTTGGAGGAACTAACCACTAAGACTGGCAATTCCCCTCTGGCTTGGACTGGTTTAAATGCTTCTTTCATGGGTGGGTGTCAACTGATCTAGAAGCAGAAATACCATTTGACCCATCCTATCATGAAGGTACATGCATGTATATGTTCACTGCAGCACTATTCATAATAGTAAAGATATGGAATCAACCCAAATGCCCATCAATGATGGACTGGATAAAGAAAATGTAGTACATATCCAGCATGGAATACTATGCAGCCATAAAAAGGAATGAGATCATGTCCTTTGCAGGAATATGGTTGAAGCTGGAAGCCATTATCCTCAGCAAACTAACACAGGAACAGAAAACCAAATACTGCATGTTCTCACTTATAAGTGGGAGCTGAACAATGAGAACACATGGACACAGGGAGGGGAACAACACACACTGAGGCCTGTGAGGGGAATGGGGGGAGGGAGAGCATCAAGATAAATAGCTAATGCATGTGGGGTTTAATGCACGTGGGTGGTGGGTTGATAGGTGCAGCAAACCACCGTGGCACATGTTCATTTACCAATGCAACAAACCTGCATGCCCTGCACATGTATCCCATAACTTAAAATAAAATTAAACTTAATTTAAAAAAACAAAATAATTTTAATTATATGAAGTATATTCTCCAACCAAATAGAATAAATTAGAAATCAATAACAAAAGGAAATGTTAGAAATTCCCAAATGTGTGGATATTAAACAACACATTCCTAAGTAACCAATGAATTAAAAAGGAAATGTTAAAGAAAATTGGAAAATGATTTTAGATGAATTATATACAACATACCAATACTTATGAATACAGCTAACGCACTGTTTAGAGAGAAAGACTAATTTTTTAAAAAACCAGAAATATCTCAAATGAACAACCTAAAATTCCACCTTAAGAAACTGAGGGGGATGGGGCAGGGGATAGCAAACTAAACCTAAAGCAAAAGAAATAGAAGAAAAAGAATAACAAAGAAATAAAAGAAACAGAATAAAAGAAATAATTAAGATTAGAATAGAAAGAAATGAAATAGGGGATAGAAAAACACTATACAAATCAATGATCACAAAAATTAGTTCTTCAGAAAGATCAATATTAACAAATCTTTAGCTAGATTGACCAAAAAAAGAAAAAAGAGTCAAATTACTAAAATTAAGAATAAGAGGGGACATAACTACCAACCTTACTAAAATAAGAGGAATTACAAGGAAATAATATAAACAACTGCATACCAACAAATTAGAAAACCTAGATGAAGCGGCAAAGTGCCACAAACTGCTAATGAAAGGACACAAAGATAGATGTGTACCCGCCCCCCCTCCACACCCTTTTGTTCTGCTCTCTAATCTTTGCACATACCAGAGATTTCGTAAGTTCTGTGAGCACCTGTTTTTCTGCACGTACCAGAGATTTTGTTTTGCACATACCAGAGATTTTGTAAGTTCTGAGGCAAGGTCACAAGACGTGTTTAAGTAAGATAAACTCTTGCTGCCATAAACCTGCTCTTCCGCCTCAAAGGTTGAACCGAAATATCAGAAATGGCGGGAACCAATCATAGTTAGCCAAATCGCCTTGTTCAAACACTAGCCAATCATATATCTGATTTGTATAATAACTCTATGCCCACTTTTCTTAGACTATATAACACTGCTCGGAGCTCAGTGGGGGAGCTCTCCTGCCCGTCTCGTTTCGCGAGCGAGGGAGAGTTCCAGGTTCGAACCTGTAATAAAGATCCTTGCTGCTTAGCTTTGAATCTGGACTAGACTTCTCCACAGATATAAATGGCTACTGGGCCAGGTACTAGTTGATGAGTAATATACTCCCCCATTGACTAAAAGAAAGAAATATAAACTTATGTATAACAAGTTAAAGATTAAGTTAGTAATTTTAAAAATTTCCAGAAAGTAAAGCCTAGAATTAGATGGGTTCTCTAGTGAATTCAAATAAACATTTTTTTAAAATTTATACCAATTCTTTGCAAACTTGTACAGTAAACAGAAGATGAGGGAACACTATCTAACCTATTCTATGAGACTGATGTTGCCCTGGTTCTAAAACCAGATAAAGACATTACAAAACCAATATCCTTTGTAAATATAGACACAAAAATACCCAACAAATTTCTAGCAAACCAAATCCAACAATATAAAAAAGGATTATACCCCATAACCAAGCAAGATATCCAACGAATGAAGAATATGGTATATGTTGGTAATTATTCCACGTGTTTGAAAAGAATGCATATTCAGCTATTTTAAATGGAGTGTTCTATAAATACTAATGAATTCTAGTTGGTTGATTGTGCTATTTAGATATTCTATATTATTACTGATGTAGTATATACTTGTTCTATAAACTATTGAGAGAGACTACTGAAATCTCTGACCATTGCTATAAACTTGTTTATTTGTCTTTGGACTTATATTAACTTTTCTTCATATATTTTGATGATCTCTTACTGGGTACATAATCACTTAGGAATGTTCTGTCATGTTGATGATTTCATAGCTTTACATGATGAAATGACATTTTATGTATGGCAACCCCAATTAAAAGCCCAGGAAACCTTTTTAGAAGTTGACAAACTGATTCCAAAATGTATATGATGATGCAACATAGAATTCCCAAAACAACTTTGAAAAAGAACAAAGTTGAAGAACACTACCTGATTGAAGAACTTAATATGAAGCTACAGTAATGAAGATACTATAGTATTGGTATTACAATAGGCAAGTCAGGCATGGTATAGAATACAGAATTCAGAAATATATAAAAACATATATAGCGAAGTAATTATTTTAGCAAATGTATAAAGACAACTCATCAGAGATAGAATAGGCTTTTCAAAAAAATGTGCTAGCACAATTGAATGTCCTGTGCAAATAAATAAATAAGCGTTGATCTATCTTGTACCATGTATGATTAACTTGTAATAGATCATAGAAATTAAGCTCAACCATAAAATGCTTAGGAAAATAGATAACCACACAATAATACTGGAAGACTTCAACACCACACTGACAGGATGAGACAGATCATCAAGGTGGAAAAAATAATAAAGATATTTGGGACATGAACTTGACACTTGACCAATAGACTTAAAAGGCATATACAGAATGCTCCACCCCAAAACAACAGAATAAACATTGTTCTTGTCTACACATAGCATATACTCTAAAACTGGCCACACAATCAGCCATAAAACAATCCTCAGCAAATTTTAAAAAATGTAAGTATTACAAAATACACTCACAGACCACAGCACAGTAAAAACAGAAATTGATACTAAGAAAATTACTCAAAGCCATACAATTACATTGAAATTAAGCAACCTGCTTCTGAATGACTTTTGGGCAAACAATAAAATTAAGACAGAAATCAAGAAGTCCTTTGAAACTAATGAGAACAAAAATACTAGAATCTGTAGGATACAACTAAAGCAGTGCCAAGAGGGAAGTTTATAGCACTAAACACCCACATCAAAAAGTATGAAAGATCTCAAATTAACAACCTAGAGAAACAAGCACAAACCAACTCCAAAATTAGGAGAAGGCAAGAAATAACCAAAATCAGAGCTGAACTGAAGGAAATCAAACATGAAAAACCATACACAAGATCAATGAATCCAGTAGTTGATTTTTTAAAAAAGAATAACTAACATTGATAGATCACTAGATAGACTAGTAAAGAAAAAGAGAAGACCCAAAAATATACAATAAGAAATGACAAAGGGGACATTACCACTGACCCCACAGAAATACAAAAACAAACAAACAAAAAAAACAAACAAAAACCCTCTCATTAGCTAGAAAACCTAGACAAAATGGGTACATTCCTGGAAACATACAACCTCCTTGGATAGAACCAGGTATAAACTGAATCTCTGAACAGATCAATAAGGAATTCCAAAATTGAATCAGTAATAAAAAGCCTACCAACCAGAAAAAGGCCAGGATCAGATGGATCCAGAGTCCAATTCTACCAGATGTATAAAGAAGGGCTGAATCTCAGCACTTTGGGAGGCCGAGACGGGTGGATCACAAGGTCAGGACATCAAGACCATCCTGGCTAACACGATGAAACCCCGACTCTACTAAAACTACAAAAAAATTAGCTGAGCATGGTGGTGGGCGCCTGTAGTCCCAGCTACTCAGGAAGCTGAGGCAAGAGAATGGCATGAACCTGGGAGGCGGAGCTTGCAGTGAGCCAAGATCCTTCCATTGCACTCCAGCCTGGGTAATAAAGCAAGACTCCGTCTCAAAAAAAAAAAAAAAAAAAAAAAATGAAGAGGTGATATCATTCCTACTGAAAAATATTCCAAAAAAAAAATTCCCTCGTTGTATGAGTCCAGAATCACCCTAATACCAAAACCTGCCAGAGACACAAGAAACAGAAAACTTCAAGCCAATATCCTGGATGAACATACATGCAAACATATTCAACAAAATACTAGCAAACCAAATCCAGCAGCAGATCAAACAGCTAATCCACCATGATCAAGTAGGCTTTATCCCTGGGATGCAAGATTGACTCGACATATGCAAATCAGTCAGTGTGATTCATTACATAAACAGAACTAAAAAGAAAAACCACATAATCATCTCAATAGATGCAGAAAGGGTTTTCAATGAAATGGAACATAATTTCTATCAACCAACAAGGTCCAAGCTGAGAGTCAATCAAGAATGCAATCCTATTTACAATAGCCACAAAAAGAATAAAATATCTAGGAATACAGCTAGCCAGGAAGATCTTTGCAATGACAATTACAAAACACTGCTCAAAGAAATCAGAGATGACATAAACAAAGAGAAAAACATTCCATGCTCATAGATAGGAAGAACCAATATTGTTAAAATGGCCATACTGTTCAAAGCAGTTTATGGATTCAATGCTATCCCTCTCAAACTACCAATGCCATTCTTCATGGAATTAGAAAAAAAACGTTTTAAAATGTGTATGGAACCAAAGAAAACTCAAATAGCTAAGGCAATCCTATGCAAAAAGAACAAAGCTGGAAGCATCACATTATCCAACTTCCAACTATACTACAAGTTTATAGTAACCAAAACAGCATGGTACTACTACAAAAACAGACCAGTGGAACAGAATAGAGAGCCCAGGAATAACACCACACACCTACAACCATCTGATCTTTGACAATGACAACAAAAACAAGCAGTGGGGAAATGACTGTCTATTCAATAAATGGTGCTGGGATAACTGGCTAGCCATTTGCAGAAGATTGAAACTAGATTTCTTCCTTACATCATATACAAAAATCAACTCTCAAGATGGATTAAAGACTTAAATGTAAAACTTAAAACTATGAAAATCCTGGAAGATAATCTAGGAAATACCATTCTTGTTATAGGCCCTGGCAAAGATTTCATGACAAAGACACCAAAAGCAGCTACAACAGAAACAATAATTGACAAATGGGATCTAATTAAACTAAAGAGCTTCTGCACAGAAAATGTAAAGAATCAACAGAGTAAATAGACAACCTACAGAATGGGAGAAAATATCTGCAAACTATGCATCTGAAAAAGGTCTTATATCCAGCATCTATAAGGAACTTAAACAAGTTGACAAGCAAAAGCAAACAACTCCACTGAAAAGTGGGCAAAGAATATGAACAATTTTCAAAAGAAGACGTACACGTGGCCAACAAACAAAAAATGCTACACATCATTAGTAATTGGAGAAATGCAAATCAAAACCGTAATAATATACCATCTCACACAAGTCAGAATGGCTATTACTAAAAAGTCAAAAAATAACAGATGCCGGTGAGGTTACAGAGAAAAGGGAATGCTTATAGACTGCTGGTGGGAACGTAAATTAATTCAGGCACTGTGGAAAGCGGTGTGGCAATTCCTCAAAGAACTTAAAACAGAATTATTCAACCCAGCAATGCCATTACAGGGTATATACCCAAAGGAATATGAATTTTTCTACCATAAAGACACATGCATGCATATGTTCACTGAAGCACCATTTAAAATAGCAAAGTCATGGAATCAACCTCAATCCCCACCAGCGGTAGACTGGAAAAAAATGTGCTACATATAAACCATGGAGACACACTATGTAGCCACAGAAAAGAACAAAATCATGTTCTTTGCAGCGACATGGATAAAATTGGAGACCATTATCTTAAGTGAATAACCCAGGGACAGAAAACCAAATATTGCATAGTCTCACTTATGAGTGAGAGCTAAACATTGAGTATATATGGACACAAAGAAGGGAACAACAACCACCAAAGCCTGCTTGAGGGTGGATGGTAGGAGGGTGAAGATAAAAAAAACTACCTATGGGTTACTATGCTTATTACCTGGGTGGTGAAATAATCTGTACATCAAATCCCCATGACATGCAATTCAGCTATATAACAAACCTGCACATGTACCCCTGAACCTAATATAAAAGTTTTTTAAAAAACTTAGAAAAAATAGGAGAAAATCCTTGTGGTTTTTGGTTGAGCAAACATTTCTTTGACAAGACATCCAAAGAATGATCCATAGAATAAAATTTTCATATTTTTAACTTAATCAAAATTAATAATGCACTCTCTTTGAAAGGTACAGTTGAGAGAATGAAAAGACAAGCCACTCATAAGGAGAATATATTTGCAAATCACGTATCTGATAAAGGACTTGCAAGCAGAATATATAAACACCTTTCAAAACTTGATAATAAGGAAACTATTAAAATTTTCGAATGAGCATACAGATGACAACTAAGACAAAAATAGTTGCCTAACGTCAGTAGTGGTCATTAGGTAAATGCAAATTAAAACTACAGTAAGAAACCACTTACACATCCCTTAGACTAGACCCTCCATGTGAAAGACTGGCCCTTCCAACTGTTGGCATGAGGTAGAGGACTAGAACTCTCATACAATTATGGTGAGAAATGGAAAACAGTATAATCACTTTGGAAAAACAGTTTGGCAATTTCTTAAAATGTTAAGCAATGATATACCAGATGATACAGCAATTCTATTATTTGGTATTTCCCTGAGATAAATTAAAGTCCATATAAAGACTTGTAGTAATATCCAAACCTGGAAACTACTCAAATGTTCATCAATATATAAATGAACACATTTTGGTACATCCATAAAACAGACTACTTACTAGTGAAAAGGAAGGAAAAAATGAGACATAACATCAATGAATAAAAAATAAGTATTCTGAGTAAATGATGCAAAGCAAAGAACAATGCTATAGTTCCATTTACATAAAGTTCTAGAGAATATAAAATAATTGATATTAAGAGAAAATCAATTACTGTTTGCATGGGGGATGGAAGTGTTGGGAAGGGCAAGAAGGAAGGGATTACAAGACAGCATGAGCAGTCTTTTGGGGAGTGATGAATATGTGTATTATCTGGATTGTACTGATGGTTCCACAAGTATACATGTAGGTCAAAAGTTAACAAAATCATACACTTTAAATATGTGCAATTTATTTTATGTCTATTATTCCTTAATAATCCTGCTTAAATATCTCAAGAATTGTCAGGTGCAGTGGCTCACGCCTGTAATCCCAACACTTTGGGAGGCCGAGGCAGGTGGATTGCCTGAGGTCAGGAATTCAAGACCAGCCTGGCCAACATGGTGACACCCTGTATCTACTAAAAATACAAAAATTAGCTGGGCATAGTGGCACACACCTGTAATTCCAGCTACTTGGGAGGCTGAGGCAGGAGAATAACTTGAATCTGGGAGGCAGAGGTTGCAGTGAGCAGAGATCATGTCACTGCACTGCAGCCTGGACAACACAGCGAGATTTCATCTCAAAAAAAAAGGAAAGAAAGAAAAGAAAATTAATATGTAAAATAATTATTCCATTTTAGTAATTATTTCAGCTATATGACATTTCATAACATGGCATGATATTAAAAATTTATGGATAGGATATAAACACATGAAATTAATTTGAAAAAATTAAAAGTAAATAAGCTGAAATCATGATGTAATATTGTAGGTAAATTATTTGCTTATTTTCACTTTTAAAAAATATATAGGCTGGGCACGGTGGCTCAAGCCTGTAGTCCCAGCACTCTGGGAGGCCGAGGCAGGCGGATCACCTGAGGTAGGGAGTTCGAGATCAGCCTGACCAACACAGAGAAACCCTGTCTCTACTAAAAATACAAAATTAGCCGGGTGTGGTGGCGAGTGCCTGTAATCCCAGCTACTCGGGAGGCTGAAGCAGGAGAATCGCTTGAGCCTGGGAGGTGGAGATTGCAGTGAGCCGAGATCGTGCCACTGGACTCCAGCCTGGGCCACAAGAACAAAACTCCGTCTCAAAATATATGTATATATAAATTACCTACAATGAAACTAAATTGCTTTCCTAATACAAAACAATTTTTTAAAAATACTACTCACACCATAGATAATAAACTTGTGGAATTGTTGTTTTTAGTTACAGAGCTGTTCACTACTAAAGAGGCCATGAAAAGTGAAGATATATTTTTAAAAAGATGCATGACATGTTTAGCCCATAATTGAGGGATATTTTGGTACCATATGTCTAATTCTCTGAACTTTAAGCCTTGAACTCTATCCTGACCCTGTAGGACATAACACATTTGCATACTTTGGGAGAAGCAGCATAACTTGACCCAGTGGGTCAGTTGGGGCTATTTTACAAATACTAATTTCCCCAAACTGGATATGCAAATAGATGCATGAAAAGCCAGATGGTGACAAAGTGGTGCAGCTGGGCACAAAACCCAACTCTTTCTCTCCTTCCCCTTCAATTTAGAGAAATGTTGTATCTTAGAAAGAATAGAAGCAAAAGATTTGGCTTTCACAGGAACTGAAGAACTGCAACTGGCTGGCTGCGTAACTCTAGGGGCATCATTTTACCTCTCAGAGCTTTGGTTCTTCTGTAGGACTGAGACACCAACACTTGCATTGTGAAGATCAGGTGGAGTCCTATGCAGAGGCACTGTGTATACTGTAGGACCCAGTACAAAAGTGAGTTTACTCCATGACCAATGTTCACTAGTAGGCTGAATCTGAGTCTTTAACCAGAATGGAGAGAATAGATTGTCAGAACAGAGAAAGCAAACACAGACACAGTATTCCTACTTTAGAACACAAAAGTTTGTATTCCTGGCAAGATTTTCTCCATCTGACCATCAACACCTGTATCCTTCTTGCCTCTTGACCACAAGTTTTGTTTGTTCTCCTTGATGTGCTCCAATGATTCCAATAGGCTTAAGAAAATGACGCTTCAGCATTGCAGCTTTCATTGCCAGTAGAACTGATATTTGCTACATAAGGAAATGTTATATAGAGAGCTGTGTGATGAGTTGTGTCCTCAAAAAAATGCTTCCAGTGCTTATCAATCCTGTTTCTCCACACTTGGATCTTGGGGTGATATGGAAAAGAGATGTAAGTTAACAAATGACCCAAGCATTATAAACCCTTCTACTGCTGATAATATGTGAACTGTGGTTTTATGTAACCATCAGATGTTGTCTGTAGGGTTTAATCTACCAGTGACACAGAAAGCTCCATTAATTTGTAAACCTTTTTGTTAATGATGAAAGCCTTAAAGCTGAAAATAAAATGAGTTGTCCGTAAAGAACTCACTCTCTGCTCTTATAGAGTGTGGGTCACTCTGTTTCTCCATTACCAATCCCCCTGCCTCTCTTTTTCTAAGTCTGTAACTCATCCACAAAAATTAATATAACTTGCACGTGGGATAAAAACTGAGATGAAATGGGCTTGTTTCTGCAACTTCTGAAATACATTCTTTAGGCAAATCACCCATTTCCAGGAAGCAAAACTGCCTCTGCTTTGAATATTTCCCTTTGCTTTTTCTCAAACAATTGCTATTCACAAAAAAATTGACATTGAGCTATTTGTTTAGGGATATTTATAAACATCACAACAGCTTCTAAACAGGAAGAAAAACAAAACAAAAAAAACCCTCAAACTTCCAGAAATGGGCTGTTTTTTCCTCCATGAACATGAAAATATTGCCACATGTAGCTCTAAAAAGTGAAAATATATTTTGAGCATATGCTATACATAGAGGAAGATGTCCTAAATTTTATATTTTTCCTCCCAAGCTTCAAGCTATGTTTCCAAGTACAGTCAGCATTATAGGTCTATGAGAGAAAATAATTTCATAGCACGTGTACATTGTGTCATAACAAGAGGTGAAGGGACTATTTGTTTCAGACTTATCCTAAAACCATCCTCAGAGGAAGGGCATCTGCCTCAGTGTGCGATTAACAAAGTCCTTTGCAATCCTATCTCCAATGTCCCAGGTGCGATGACTGCATACCAAGGCTACACATAACACTGAGTTCATTGTTTCTTATTGTTTATCTCTATGGATGAAACCTTTTTGTATGGCAAAAGAAAGAATGGAAATTTGTTTTTAACAGAGATAGGGATAAATCAATGCTGCTTTAATTGGTCTCCTCCAAAGAGACTTAGATCAGACGAAACATCTGGCATGCTGGGAGATTGCTGTATTGTATTTGTAGCCAATTTTCCTTTTGGGGTAGACAACACCCAGGAAGTGTTTGAAAAATCCAAAGCCTTCGTGTATAAACCGAGTAGTCCTAGATCCGGAGATCTATCACTGAAGGACTAATCTACAAATCAGTTTTAAAACTCTGGTACAAAAATGATTTTATTTCCAGTTCACTATTTATGCACCAACATCACTAAAAACTAAACAACATGTAGCAAACCACAGAGTATAGCTCTAGGAATTGTTATTATGCTGGGATAATGCAGAGAATTGCAGCCAGGAAGTCCCAAAAAGCAAATATCAGGCTCAAGTTACCATTGTAATAACTTTCCAAATGGTTTCATCATAGGTTGATTGTTTTGAAACAACTGGAACCTTTTATATTCTACTTCCAAATGCCTGAAAGAACAAGAGACTGAGGATTCATTGCTGAAAAGTTCCAGAATATATGGAAAAGAGATCTTGTAATTCTGCCTCTCCTATGGTTCTGTGACCATTTTGGCCTTCACGTCTGTGTTTGAGTCAATGACTTAGCTCATGGGGCCTGCTATAACAAAATACCATAAACTGGATGGACTATAGACAACAGAAATGTATTTCTCTCAGTTCTGGAAGCTGGAAGTCTAAGATCAAGGCACTGATAGATTCAGTCGGCTGAGGACTCCCTTCCTGGTTCATAGACAACTGTCATCCCACTGTGTCCTCACATGGTGGAAGGGGCAAATGAGCTCTCTTAGGCCTCTGTTATTAGGGCACTAATCCCACTTATGAGAGCTCCACTCCCATGACCTAATCACCTTCCAAGACCCCACCTCCTAATACCATCACTTTGGTGACAGATGTCAATATATAAATTTTGGAGGACATACACATTGGAATGTAACAGTCGGGATCTTGATACACCATGCAATAGCGCAGAAAAGCATCTCCTTATACTTTCCAATTCTTCCTTTCCCTGGCATCAGCCAATCAATATGCATTCAGTCTACGTTTATGGAGCATCACTGTGTTCAATGCCCATGCTAGGTTCTGGTGAAATGCAAAGACAAGGAAGTCTTGATTCTTACCAGTATATAAGCCAACTAAGAAGGAAACTTTATTGCTTGCTATACAGTGATCCTTTAAAAAATAAAAAAAAAAAAGGAATGGTATGTTTTTATGGATGAGGTACAATGCTCAGGATCCTGTGAGATGCTGTCCATATCACACAAGGGTGGCAAAATAACTCGATTTATGGTAGCACATGACTCAGCATATGACATTTGCTGAGTTAGGCAACGTTTTATAATAACGACTGATGGTAATGGTTATTTTCTCCATTCACATAATAAGTGAAGATGCAGCCTTCCCATCCCACAGAGATCTGACTTCGACCTAAGAAGAACTAAAGATCTCTGGAGGCTGGGAGCGGTGGCTCATGTCTGTAATCCCAGCACTTTTGAAGGTCAAGGTAGTTGGATCACCTGAGGTGAGAAGTTTGAGACCAGCCTGGCCAACAGGGCAAAACCCCGTCTCTACTAAAAATGCAAAAATTAGCCAGGTGCAGTGGCTCACACATGTAGTCCCTGCTATTTGGGAGGCTGAGGCAAGAGAATCGCTTGAACCCGGGAGGCGGAGGTTGCAGTGAGCTGAGATCTCACCATTGCACTCCAGACTGGGTGACAGAGAGAAACTCTGTCTCAAAATAAATAAATAAATAAATAAATAAATAAATAAATATCTCTAGAGCACCAACATAGGGAAAAAGTCCAAATGCAAAAAGTATAAACTTATTTCACTTTTTCATTGAGGTTTGCTTTGACCCAACTATGTTCACTTGTTTTAAATATCAATAACTAAGCAATCTATAAATTGCATTTTAAGGTACCCTCCTACTTCTATTCATCTGATGCATAAAATGATGCCATTTGTGATTAAATGATAAACCCTGAAACATAATTTTCTTTTTTTTTTTTTTTTTTTGAGGGGGTGTTTTTCTCTCTCCCCCGGGCTGGAGTGGTGGGGGGATCTCGGCTCACTGCAAGCTCCACCTCCCGGGTTCACACCATTCTCTTGCCTCAGCTTCCGGAGTAGCTGGGACTATGGGTACCCACCACCACGCCCGGCTAATTTTTTTAGTAGAGAAGGGGTTTCACCATGTTAGCCAGGATGTTCTTGATCTCCTGACCTCATGATCCACCTGCCTCAGCCTCCCAAAGCATAATTTAAAAATTAAATTAATATTAGGGGGATGTTAGTGTGATGGTCACCACACAATCACCTTGGAAAGGAGATTCTGCAAATGAAATTCTCAGACGAATGATCTGAAGTAGAAACTCTATAAAAATGCCACTCTTTCTTGCAGTTCTAAACTAAATTACTTTTCCAGAAGATTGGTCAGTACCCATGATGAAAAGGGAAAGTTAGGAAATATTTAAGTAAAGGGGGAATTTTCTATATTTCAAAATATATGGAGGCTGTAATGTTAGTAAAGGAAAATAACCATGAAAATTTGATTCTGGGTAGCACAACTGTAAAGAATTTTATTGGAATTTTCCGAGGTCCTGGAGTTAAAGGATTTTTTCATTTACTATATGAAGACTGTGTAATCATATAGATTATGGGTATGAATCTTGCAGATATGGACATAGGTAAGAGATCTCAGGACTTTAGCATCTGGTAGAAAGCTTTCAAAGAAGACCAACGCAGGAGGAGTTGGGGCTCTTATACTGTCACGTAAAACTGAACAAATTTGGGAAAAGAAGAAAACCTCTTTGCACTCCATTTCTTCTATCCACTATAAGAATGTAATGAAGTCATCCCCAGGAATGGTAATGTGCAGTATAATTCATCATCAACTTTATTAAATCATAGCTGTACCTGAATTCAATAAATTTAAAAGATGATTATAAAGCTTTCTCAGTGAATATGACCACCCACGAGGTTAGAAAAGACATTTGGGTGTGTTTCTCAAATGTTCATAAACAACATTTTCTCTATAGTAGCCAATTTCATTTATGGGGTAGTGTAGCAAGGAACTCTCAACCAAGGATTTCCTCATCAAAACTTGAGATACTTTACGATAGCCAACACTCTCAGAATGAGACCCATTATTTGTGGAGAACATATGCCCTTCATCCCTCTAGCAACTGGGTTAATATCATCAGCTCTAACTATTTCCAGCCAATGCCAATCCATCATCAAGCTTTGGGGACCAGAAAAGAAACAAGCAGAAAAACCATTTGCCAGAATGATTTAAGGCCTGGCATTTAGAAGTTCCTCATTCAATTGCTCTCTTGATGTGGCTGTTGGCCCTTCCTCTTCTTGAAGAAAGCTCTCATATATTCACTCACAAATGGCCTACATGTGGGGATGCACAAAAACAAAGCAGAGAGATGTTCTTTTCAAGATTGGAATTGTTTAAGAGTGACGAACCATTGCTTAAGGAACATTCAGCATGGTCCTTAAAAGGATGACACTGAGCAGGCAGGCAAAGGATCCCAGCACATCCAAATGATGAGTGCAGCTCTGTGTTTGGGTCCTGCTTTCATGATGGTAAATACCTGAGCAAAAACTGTAAACGCAGCCAGGCATCTAGATATTTGGAGTTCATCAACGACTTACGCAGCCTAGAAAACTGATTTTTTTTCCACAAGTATATCTTACAACAGTGGTCCCCAGCACCAGGGACGGGTTTTGTGGATGGGGGCTGGGAGGGGGAATGGATTAGAGATGAAACTGTTCCACTTTAGATCATCAAACACTAGTTAGATCCTCATAAGGGGCACACAACTTAGACCCCTCGCATGTGCAGTTCACAATAGGTTTGCGCTCCTATGAGAATCTAACGTCACTACTGATCTGACGGGAGCTCAGGTGGTCATGCTCACTCACCCATTGCTCACCTTGTGCTGTGCATCCCAGTTCCTAATGAGCCATGGACCGGTACTGATCCAGGGCCTGGGGATTGGGGATCCCCGTCTTACAACATATAGACCCAAACTGAATCTAAATTTGTTCTACAGAAGCTGATGAACCAAAAGATAATGTTGTAGCAGATATTTTGGGACAGGGAAGTCAATGGACGCGGAGTGTCTTCAGTGCCTTACCTCGGAGAATGCAGAGAGTGAGGAGGCCTCCAAGGTTATGTGTCTAAGTTGTTATATTACAAAGGAAAGGACTGAAGCCAAAGAGGGCCCTTGCCCTTTGATAGAGCTGGTGGGCAGGACTAGAACCCAGACCTTCCCTCAGGTTCAGTGCTCCCTTTATTTCACCTGCCACATTCAAGGTGAGTGCAGCACTTCCACTGCCCAAGTATTGTTATATTCTTGTGTTATTTCGATAACCTTCAGGCACTGTGCATTCAGAGGCCACGTCTCCATTATCCAGTACCAAATACCCAGTGCTTCACACAGTACAGGTCAGCCTATTGATAAAGTAGCTACTGATTTTAGTTAAATGGAATTAAATTTAACTGGAAAACAGCTTTAATAACCAATAACAACAACACCACAACGATGAGAGTAGCACACACTTATAAAATGCCTACTATGAACAAGGCATCATCCAAAGCTCTTTATGTACATTAACTTGAGTTAATGTTAATAATAACCCCATGAGACAGGTTAGCACCATTACAGACATGGGAAGTGCATTGATTTTCATTATTAAGATCATGACCAATGCATTACGCAATCAATCATGAAAAGAGAGCTCTTAACCCTGAGCCTCGTCATTGCCACTGTGCAGCAAGATCGGGCAACCTGGGGCAGTTGGGCTCAACCCAATCTTGGACAACTGACTACACCATATTGGGGAAGTTACTTTGAATAAAAATCAGCATTTTAATTATATAAATTTTAAAAGATAATTTAGGCAAATCTGGAAACACCCTAAGTTGTGAAAGCCCAACAAGCCTCAAGGTAGCCCTGGAAAGTCCGGCTGAGGCTGCTGTTATTTGGCATTTGTAGTTTGAAGATTACTCCGGACTGAATGTTTGTATCTCTCCAAAATCCATATGTTGAATCCCTAATTTCTAGTGTGGCTGGATTTGAAGATGGAGCCTTTAAGGATGAGGCCCTGATACAATAGGATTAGTGTCCTTATAAGAAGACACACCAGAGCACTTTCTCTCTCTCTCTCTCTCTCTCTGTCTCTCTGTCTCTCTGTCTCTCTCTTTCTGCATACAGTGAGGAAGTCCCTTGTGATGACACAATGAGAAGGTGGTGGCCACTTACAAGCAAGGCAGGAAGCCCTCACCAGAAACTGAATGAACTGTGAGAAAAATTATTTCTGCTGCTTAAGCCACCCAGTTTGCCATATTTCCTTCTCTCAGGCTGAGCTAATACAAGAGTTTTGTCTGTTTGTTGTTCTGAGAAGTAGGGGAAGAGTCAGCAAGCTTTCCCTGGCTGCTTCCAGTCTGCATGATTGCCCCCGCATTGTGTTCATAGCCACCCTGAGGCTAGTGTCTGCAGCAAGATGAAGGCATCCAAACAGCCAAGTTCTGCCATCCAGGAAAGGCCAGAACAAGCTCGCTTTGCTTTCTTGCGCCCATTGCCTCACAGTGTGGCTGTAAGGATTAAATTAAGTAACATCTGTAGAGCCCTCAGCACAAAGCCTGGCATAGAACTAGAAATGGCAGTGACTGTTAGAAGAGGCTGTGGAATACGTGGGTGAGGACATATAAGGCTTTGATAGAAAGAGATTAAGTGCAGGCCTCTCATCCCCACCAACCTCTCATTAAGTAAGTAATTCATCCCTCAGACCCTCGGTCTCTTCACTTGTAAAATGCCCATACTATCTATCGCTGTGGCTCTTGGGACATTGCATCACTCCCTGGCTTCTTTACACAGAGGTGACTATCTAGAGGGAGGGGAGGCTTACAGGGTGGATAAGATTCCCAGAATGCGGCTGATGTTCTTTATTTTTGGCCTTGGAAAGAGGTGGGGTGGAGAGCACCAGATCTACAAGGCCCTGCAAAAGGCTCGACTGTGAGGCCTAAGCTGGGCAGAGGATGTGGCGGTTCTGAAAGAGCACACTCGGGACTTTCTGGAGAGATCTCCCTCAATTTAGGGAGCAGAACACTGGGCTAGGACTCTGGGGACTGAGCCCTGGGAAATGCAGGTAACTAGCCCCTCCAGGTCTCCACATCTTCACCTTTAAAGGAGGGGTAAAACATGATGATTTCTCAGGGCTCATGTATCCTGTGATTGTAAAGAGTGCATTATTTTTTTGTTGAATTCTACATTAGTAAAATGTGAACACAGGGTGATTTTATTCTGCGCACTTGGTCAGCATGATTTGTATTCCACAGCCTAAGTCCCTCACAGCAAGGTTGATGTGTGTTTAGACTGCAATAACCAAGTGCTTTTATATTTTATAAAAGCCAAATTAATGATGAAAATTCACTAACGGTACTTTTCCTTTTTTCAATTCAAAGAAAATTGGATTCTTCATGTGTGTCAAGTTGGTAGCTCACCTCCATTAGGAAGGGGGGCTTATTGGAAATCCAGAGAAAGTGTTATAATCAGGAGGAAATTTTAGTAGAAGAAACCAAAAGACCATTACCAAAGCTTGCATACAATGCACCTAGCATAGCTCGCTCAGGGTGTAATGTTCCTCAAAGGGAAACTTCCAAAGCCAGAAAAGGCAACCCGAGGTCCCACAGTGAGAAGCTGAGCCACAAAAACAATCCCAACAGGAGAAGAAAAATTACTCCCTAGACTGTAAGCTGCTTAGAGGTCAGGATTTTGTCTTTCGTTTTTATTGTGGAGTCCCCAAATACTAGAAGACTGAGTCATTGCACATTGAATGAATGGAAAAGTAAGCCATTCATATTCTGGTGCCTATTCTTGAAGAATCAGACCAATGATAGATCCATAGATAGATGATAGATGATAAACAGACAGAGATATGATAGGTAGATAGATGATAGATAGATAGATAGATAGATAGATAGATAGATAGATAGATAGATAGATAGAGACAGGATAAGATACGTAGAGAGATGTCTGTATCTATCCACCATCTATATCTATCTATCCATCTGTCCGTATCTATCTATCTATCTATCTATCCATCTATTCATCTATCTAGAGAGAAAGACAGAGGAAACACTCAATATAAGATGTAATGCCTCAGTTTCTTCCATAGTCCACTTGTTTCTTTCCTTGTAGACTGTGAGTATTTTCCTGCTGAGGACTTCGGTTCGGATTTGAAGTGGCCATTTAGTACCTTTCCCCTTAATCTGCTTTCTGACTTCTCACAGCTTGGGGAGCTTGAATCAAAGCTTAGAGAGTTTGTTTCTTCCATAACAGAGGTCTTGTGTACAAGGTCTTGAGTCTTACTGAGGAGAGAGGCCTCTTCCTAGAAAAAGCATCTTTGCAGCATGACTCTCTGAATGTGAGGAGTCTGTGTGGACACCAGACTGCATTGTCCATGGTGTCAACAGCACAGTCAGCCCTGTCAACTGCATTCCCAACCACATTCTTCACCAGTCTAGAACTCCTGCCTTCTTACAAGGTTCTGGGAAGAGAAGACAGAAAAAGACCCAAGTCAGCAGCACACTCTTGCCTTGCCCCTACCATGGAAGCAAATGGACTTGAGATGTTTTTCCCTTCTGGTGCTATCTGTTGTTCTCCAAGGGATGAGAATGGGTTACAGGTGGTCACTAAAAATTTTCACAGCCAGCAATCAAATACCCTTCTTAAGAGAAGACATTTTCAGGCCAGACTTACATGCCAAGCTCATGTCAACCAGTCCAAATACCTACTCAGTAGTCAAATAAATATTTATATTCAAAATAAAACTCACCTTCTCCTCCCTGCCAGACCAATGCCTGTATATCCTATCTCACCAAATGCACCATTTGCCATCCAACAATTGCCTTGGATAGAAATAGGGTGTCCTTAGAATCTCTCCTCTCTTTCACTCATCATTAGCTCCAAGCCCTGTAGCTTCAGCCTCTGAAAAACTATGTGGACCCATCCCCACTGCCACCACAATGGTGTAGGTCCTCCTCTCTGCTCACCTGGAAGAATGAAACAGCATCCCACCTACTTCCTGCCTCCATGATAGCTACAACATTAATCTGGTTAGGGACTTCAGAGGTGGCTCTTGTTTCTCAAGGCACCGTTCAAACCTTTGATGTAGTTCCTGCCTTCTGCACCAGCCTCATCTTTCTCCTGTTTTTGCAATCCCTCCAACACTCACTTCCCTGGGCTTTCCTGGATGCTTACCACTGCCTGAGCACACTTTTTCCATCCTTAGCTGGACTCCTGAGCTCAAATTTTAACCAAGCTCAAGTTTGCTGCGTGCTTCCCACTCTGGGAGGTGCTTACAGGTCTGTGCCTCTCACTTTATTTTGAAGTGTGTCTGGCACCCAATTCTCACCAATCTCACAGTAACCACCTTGCCACACTCTCATTTCTGTGTCTCTTCCAGAGTAGGGGCACGTCTTACTCTGCATTATAATCCTGGCACCCAGCACCAGGCTTGCCCCATTAAGAAGTCAGTGTTTCCTAAACATCTATTGAATAAATGAGTGACTGGATCCTGAGGAATGCATGCCATGGGGGGTTGGCTTCTCTTTGTTTCCCCTACAGTTTTACAGCTTAGAGAGTTTGTCTCTTCTCTAGCCAGAGTGGACTCTTCCTGCAGGGTAGGTGGTTTGCCAGGCTCTCCTGGGCTGTTCCGAGGATGACATTTAGCCTCACATGGAAGAAGGTGAAAAAAAATCAGGCAGTTTCGATCCTGCAAAACATCAGTGACAACTCATGGTAGAAGTTTATAACTGTGTTGAGGTGTTATTCGGTTGCCAGGACTTGGAAAAGAAACGAGCAAACAAAGGCACCAAACGAGGTGTGGTGTGAGGAGAGGCCTGTCATTCCCGAGAAACAGCCCCCACGCTGGCTGGGAAGGGGAATGCAGAAAGCAGCAACAGCTCCCACCGGAGGCCCCCTCTGACCCAGGAGAGAAGGCTTGGCCTTAAATCAAAAAGACATCCTGATGAGATGGGGTAAGTAGAACAGATGGGGGAGGGCCTTCAGAAAAAAAAAAAAAAATCAGTTCATCCAGGAGAAGGGAGATGGAGAGGGGCCAGGAGCCGGGATGCAGCAGGACTGGAGCCCTGGGGTCTAGTGACTTGTCAGCGTCAAAGAGACCAGAGGGAGGCACTGCTTCAGGGCAGCGTTGCTGGAGGGATACACGGTTTCTCTCCTGCATATCACAAGCACATAACCTTAAACATACGCAATGAAATTTATTCAGAGAAATTCTAATTTCAGCAAAATTCTAATCTACTATACAAAACAAAACAAGAGGAATGATGCTATAGCTATCATGCTATAGCAAAAGAGGTTCATCATTCCTCTTGCACAGGCAATGTGGAAAGGTAACAGGTAAGGTTACCGATTGTGTTTCTTGTTAATCCAAGTAAAGCAGGGACTTTAGGTCAAGGCTGGTTCATTCCCCGGCTCCATCACTGACTTCCTATGGTCTTCGGGTTCACAATAAATTGCTCAATATTTTTGGCCTCAGTTTCCTCATCTGTGAAGTGGTACCGTTTGCTCACATCCCAGATGATATATGAGGTGGAAGATAATATATGAGGTGGAAGGGAGGATGGATAGGTGCTAATACTTTTTGTAACCTGAAATAAACTGTACAGATGTGTTAAAAAGACAAGTGTATATTTGCGATTTGGGCAAAAATCTCCAAGCATGTATAAAACCAGCATTTGGTCAAACGTATAAGAGAGGAAGAGTGAAAAACAAGAAGAGGTCCAAGGGAATGGTGGGCTGGGAGGAAAATGGGGAGGGACACCTTCTTCCGTCCTGGGTCCTGGAGATGGGTGGAGGAGCTTGGCTGTTCTAAAAGTGTTTGACTCAAGCCCATGGGAATTCCCTGGTCCTAGGGTCAGCACTCCCTGAAACCATTCCAAGCCCTATGTGCCAGCAGGACAGAATAGCCCTCTTCCAAACAACTTGGTTTTATTCCCCCATAGCATTAAACAAGCCTGCCCATCCCCCACCAACTCAACAGCAATGCCAATGAATAGCTTCAAAAGGAGTCAATATACCAAGTTGATCAGAAAGGCCTTCAAGGCAACCTCAGTGCTACTGCTCATCCCTCTGAGCCAGCTCTGAGTTGATGCCTGATGAGAAGGCTGGAAAAGCCAAGCCTGCTTCCTTTTAGCCTAACACCCTCTCTTCTTTCAGTCTCTTCTTTCCCGCAAACCTAGGTCCTCACCCTAGGTCATTAACAATGCCTTAGCATGTCTTACAAAAGCAGAGATATTAGGTTCTGGCTATATTTCAACCTAGGTAATTGCACTCTCCCTAGCAAGGTCGTTCCTTAAAAAGACAGTCATTACAGCAACTTGGACACTCCCTCCCACCAATTCCTCCCACCTCAAAGAAAAAGTAATGATTCTCTCTGGGATTTTGGCCAGAAGCCAGTTTTGGCCAATCTGATTTCACCTTCCAGGACAAAAGCTTTTCCAGGACCTTGGGCAGCAGAGCTGCTTCGTGTTTCATAGGTCATGGGTTCAAATGCCACGGAGGTGGTGCTTTCAATAAGACCTCTGTTAACATTCAGGTGGTGGGTAACGGGCCTGGGAACTCTTTCTTCACCCTCCTTTCTTTGCCTCTACAATTTTCTTGCTGGGAAAGGTAACAGGTAAGGTTAGCTTTCATTTCCCTTCCCAATATGAGCCTTGTGCCCGGAGCCAAGTTGGCGCTCTACCATCCCATAAGGCATCTGGCTCTATTTCCAAGAGCTGCAAGTCGAATCACTCTCTCAGCTGCCTGGGGGAAAAATGGACCTTCATTTCCTATTCAGGCTTATGATTTATGCAACAATATAAATTACTATGATTCAATAAAGTAAAGTTGTATAACAAGTACATTAAATTCAGGTGTTCAATATATGAAATAGGATAAAATGTCTGATCAACATTTTTTTTTTTTGACGTGGCAACCAATGCCTGAAAAACTCTGCCACATATAAGCATTGACGTGCCTGTGCATGGAGGGAGGAAATCCTAACACGAAAAATCAAATGGTGATAGCTGCATACATCAAATACTTATTACGTGCTAGGCATCAGAGTGGGTTCTCTGAAGGGATCGCCTTATTTGTTTCTTTAAAGTTATCACTACTGTCCCTGGGATACAGATGAGCAAACTGCCTAGGGTCACCCAGCTAGTAAATACTAGTGTCTAAATTAATGCCCCAGGCAGCTAGGGTCAGAGTCTATGCTCTCGAACACTGTATGCTATTTCTTCCAAAATACAGAGGTTGAGGAGTGCAACCCCTGGGAGGTGAGGTGGAGAATCGGCTTTATTATCTTATTTATCCTTCTCTAGGTTGTAACATTCTTTGTAATGAAAGTATATTATATTTATAATCAGGAAAACATATGTCCAAGTCTTCCTCTTTTCATAGTGTCTGCATTTTAGACAAAGTAAAAATATCTCAGAACAAGAAGCCTTTTTCATGAGGTTCTTTTTGGAGTTTCTAGGACGAGAGAAAAGTATTAGAATACAGCAAATTGGCAAGCTCCTTTACAAAGATGTCATCTCCCTCTAAACCTGCTTTTACTCCTACATAAGCACCATGTTTCCTCTCTCTCTCACAAATAATAGGGCCTCTTGACACATATACCAAAGAAAGCACAAGAAATCGAGGGGCAAAAAGTCGCATCTAAATGCCCAATCCTGCCATGCTTCAGGAGGATGAACTTGGCCTCTGGGTACAGCAATTGTAAAGGCTTCTGCAACTTGGCAGCATTTTAATAGCATGAGATAATTCCCCATCGTAACAGTAAGAAATATGGACTTGAGATCAATACAGGGTGAATTAGTAGTCAACAGCAATCAAGTACGACAGAGAAAATATGATTCATTTCTTAGAAGGGCTAAGATCTCAAACAGTTTATTGAGACGCTTTTGAAGATTGGAGAACTGAGCTGGAAGGAATGCTTTAATTTAATCGACAAGTGGGTTTGTGGAGCAAGCACAGACACTTGAAGGCTTTTGAGACTTTATTTTCTCTATTTCTGCTGTGACTGCCGAAATCTTATGGCTATACTTCCTCCTGCAGCTGTTTCTGAAAGCCCAAGATCAGTCCCAGGCAGGCAAAGCAGCTGACCTCACACCTTATTGCATGAAAATGAAGTTTCCAGCTCAGCATACCGGATAGTAATTAATCTAATTAACAATTATTGGGTAGCGATGAAGTTAAGAATGTCACATCTCATGGCATCCTTTTTATTTCAGATGGGCTTTTGAACGTGATTTTTCCTGACATTTAACTGCCTTACCGTATGTCTTTCCTCTTACAGAGAAACAAAATTTATTCATCAAGGATGCCAGTTCGTTTTCCTTGGGTGCAGGAGATATGAACAAATGTGGATTACCTTAATATGAAAAGTGCTGGCCCTTGGCGCCTGCCTGAATATGAATGTTGGAAGGAATGGAGAAGTCATTTTCCTTGGTGTATTTTGTTATTAAGTTTGAAGGGCAAAAGCATTGAATCTAAGCTGTAGTGACACTAGATAGCATTTTTGTAAATAAAAACTGATTTTTAAATAGTTTTAAACTGTGCCTAACAAATAAATTTCTCACTAGATATGTGTCTCTGCCCACGTATAGGAGAGGAAGGAGAGTTTATAAATTCACAGGCTCCTCTTTCCTGCCAGGTGGGGATCCAGAGATGGGGAGACGGTGGCTTCAGTTGCTGCAGAACTTCTCCAGTGAGGCTTTTTAGATTCTAGATTGAGAAGAGAAATGTGATAGTCCATGTGTCTCCCCTTGGGGACTGTTTCGAGTTCAGTATCTTTCCAGTCAAAGCCTGGGGGAGTCACTAAATACAAAAATAACTCTAATTCATTTTGATGCAACATCCTCCAAATTCTACCAATCAGCATGTGTTTCCTCAGGGCAGTGTGTCATTCTCTAAAGAGAGAAGTAGGGCTTGGAGGCTAGACAGGGAATTCTGAACTGACTTTGGGCACACAAGGGGAAGGAGAGATTGATCTCAGAATAGTCAATGAAGTGTCCCCGAAGTCTGTTGCCCCAAGAGAGTTGAGCTGATCCAACCAAGTGAACTTAAGGGTAAGTAGGACAGAGGACCTCCCAGTAATGAACAGCCAATTCCAAAAAACCCTGTGTTCCGTCTCATTCAGAGTTCAGTCCTTTCGTGGAGAATCTACAGGAAGAATAGCTGGTCACCGAGGTGGTTCACATCTATGGCATGTTACTCATCACTAAAAATCCAGGGAGCAGGACCCTGAGCGCTTCTCCAGACCTTCATTCCCTGTGCACACCTGTCAGGAACAATGAAGTTCTGGGTATGAAGCGAATGATGTGTGATGTGGGGCAGTGGTGGACAGGTAGGGGGAGGTAAGGGGTTGTTAAACACCCACAAACTCTGTGAAAGAAACATTGTCCCCCACTTTCAAGAGATAGTAATTGAGTTTCTGAAAACTTAAGTGTTATTTAAATAGCATCGTTAAGTCACCCAACTTGGAAGTGGTAGAGAGTGGATTCTAACCCAAGTGTGGCTGATGGTAGCAGCTACCCTTTCAACTTTACCAAGCTGCACGTAATCAACACAAACTGCCTTGAGCAATATCTTGACCATTCCTAATCTTTGTGTTTGTTCCGGTAATAGCTCGATTAACCAAAACATTTGGGGAAATGGGTGTTCTAATAAATTGAAATTCTACCTTAGCAAAGAGATACTAATAGAAATAATTAGATTGTCAAAATCTGTTTGTCCCACAACAAGTAACTTCTCCACTCCATTATTATTATGTGCCTGATTTGCACATAATAATGTGCCTGCAGCAGTTAAGATTTTTTATCATAACCATTAGCATACTTTATTGTGGTCTTTTTTTCTGTTGTAAGTTCAGTCCAGCAGGACAGAATCTTTCTTGCCACATTTTATACCCAGTTTATGGCATACATTTAGTCCTCGGTATGTATATATGTGTGTATACACATGTGTATGTTATGTGCTATACAGTATGTATACTATTATATAATACATATTGTAGTAGAGTATATTATATGCTAAAATGATATGGAAAATGTATTATATAATATCATATGTTGCATTAATATGATACATAATGCATAATATAAAATATATTTTACTATATAATATAGCATACACTATATGCTACAGACATGTAACACATACATATAAAATATGACAGAATGAATGAAGGCAAAAACTGTACAGTCTGAGATGAAAGCCGTGAAGAACATTTTTCTGAATGCGCACTGATGTGAGGATGTCCTCAGACACAGTTGACACCCAGAGTTTGAGTCCAGGTGCTATCTCTGATCAGCTGTTATTTATGGGCAAATCTCTTAATCATCTGAGCCTAGTTAAAATGAGGATGATTATATGATTTGACACATTGACATCTTCTATGGACCAGGCTTAACTAACCTTTCAATAGTCCTTATCACTCAGATATTATGATTGGCCTCGTCTATAGGTGAGAAAACTAAGGCACAGTGAGGTTAAGTAATTTGTTCAAGGTCACACAGCTCAACCACAACAGGCATTCTGAATCCAGGGTCTACTTGTTCAATTTCTTCACCTGAGAATAAATGAGACAGTATACATATAGCATCTCATACAGCACCCAGCACATACTAAACACTCAGTAAATACTAGCTAGCTAGCCATGGCCTTCCTTCTTTAATGAGGACATTCTCCAGCTAAACACATGTGCTGTTAAAACTTGACAATATATTTGCCTTGTAAAGAATAGAAGAAGAAGTCAGTTTGCAAATATTTTATTTTCAAACTATCTATAAATAATATGTTAAGGGAACTTGCCTTTCTTATTTAAAGGTCTAATTTAGATTCTTTATCAAAATGATTTAAAATGCCTTTCACTGGGAAACCATATTTCAAAGGCTTTATTTATTAGACTTCTTGAAAGTGTGTTTTTAATGCACATTCTGACTTTTTGCCAAACCTCTTCTCTGAAACAGTAAAATTAGAGCAGCCCCCTCTTTAAAGAGTTATATTTATTTGATTTTTACATATTGATACAGTACAATTTATCAAAATAAATCTACTGAGAATTGGTACATAAATCTTCCAACATTCTTTATATCCAGAGTTTCTACTGTCATTTTCCTCTGATGAACATTCAGAGAAGTCTCATGGCAAGAAGCTTCGTTTGAAAAGAATCAAAGCTGTGTCTTCAAGTGTAGCTTTTCTGCCACCAACTTCACTTTCCTCATTGCTGTGGTTCCACTTGGGCCGGAGTGGCTGTGTGTGTTTTATCTGACACTGATAATTAAATGTAATTACATTTTAAACCTCAGCAGCTGTGAACTCTGTAAAACGTGTGGAGCTCTTAAGCCAAGCTCTAAAACAATGTTTAAGCTTCTTGGGGCAATGCCGGAAGAATGTCCCCATTTTTGCCTCTTTTCATGCTGTAGGCCTTTTGTCTTTTTGTTGTTGTTGTTTAGATTATGGACAATTACTTTGAAAGAAGATGCCTACTTCTAAAAATTATGGCAATCAGATTTTGAGTGATTTCAAATAGTACAAGCATTACCTAAATCACCAAAGTGATTTTGGATATGAGTCTTTCTTTTCTAGAACTCCTAGATCTCCCAGCTGATATGTACTAAACACCAATAGCAACATTCAGGGTGGCTGACATGCATCTCGTTTGATATATAGGTTACCTGCTTGACAGTGTAGAGGTAAGAAATCCTAGTAAAAAATTAAAACTCAACTCCCTTTTCCAGGACAGAATCATTTTAATCCTCAAAATATAGAGCATTGTGAGTACATGCATCATATTTCCTTTGTTCGTGGACCCATTAAATAGTCTGTGAGGCATGGGGCTCCAACGGCACCAAACAAATAATGACAAATACAAACGTGGTCATTCATGCAGACTAATTTGACTCTTTGTATTGAGGGAGAAAATCGGAAGCATTAGAGTCCATTTTTTTGCACTACTATCAAAAACAATGCTTTTTGAAAATTGAAAGCTGAAAATGAAGATGTGCCAGCACTTGTGCCTTGATAAATGCCCAGTGCTGCTCCTTCTCCTATCCCCATGTCCCATCCCACTCATATAGGGTGATCTTCCCACCTCTGCCATCTCCAGTAACTGTGCTCTACTGGCTGCAATGCCAACAAGTCCAAGCTTCCAAATTCAGAATCCCAAACCCTTTCTAATCAGACCTTACCAATTTCTCTAGCTGCTTCTCTTGAAAATTAAACCTCTAATTGACAAGCGTTGCTTGGACCTGCCCAGCATTCCTTTCTCTTTTCTAGCTAAAAAGCATCCTGTTTTCCCACTGTTACCATCCTCACCTGCACACTCTAACTTTGACCCCTTTTCAATCCCTGCGTTTAGTGAATAGAAACTCTTCTGTACATCCAGGGCTAAAAATATCCTTCCGGCTAAACAATCAGACTGTGGCGTCTCTTGGGCACAGTGATTAGTTTAGGAAAAACTTCGAAAACCAGTGAAAACCAAGCAGACAGCCCTTTGAGACCTTGTTAGGGATACTGACAGAAAGAAACTTTCTTTCTGAAGGGTGAGGGGCTGCCTGGTTTTAACCCAGACTTACTGGGGACCACAACGAAAACAACCCACGCCTATGGATGAAGCCAAAATAAATAGAAGAAAGAAACCTAGTCTTGAATAAATTGTACCTGATTCTACTATGTCAGAATCTCCTTGGACTTTCTGAGTCTATCATTCAGGAAATTGCCTACGGGCTCCAGCTAAACTGAGTTAGTTTTTCTGTGATGTTCAACATGAGTCCTGATGAATATTGCACCCAGTGCACCAAACGACGTGCATTTCTCTACTCAGGGCTTGGAATTTTGTATGTCTTTGGTGTCTGTCTGTTTAATATGGATCTATCTGCCTGAAGGTATATGGTCCACTTTTGGGGGAAATCAGGACAAAGCTATGA
Organism: Papio anubis; assembly: GCF_008728515.1. Lineage (NCBI taxonomy): Eukaryota > Metazoa > Chordata > Mammalia > Primates > Cercopithecidae > Papio > Papio anubis. The sequence continues at coordinate 91,443,809 of NC_044982.1, forward strand.
CCAGTGTGTGAGATCTGGGCAGGTAGAGATGACAGAGCAAAGGCAATGGTGGAGAAGACTTCCCTGAGAGCTCCAGGTGGGGTCTTTTGCCCATTCCCATTAAAACAAAGTGTAAAATCCTTGTACACATCAACCTGATGTCAATAAAATAGAGACAAAGGGAGAGAAAATAGCTTTAGGGCCATAAACTCTATTGTGTAGGCCATTTACTTTTCCTTGTTCCCTAATTAAATTTCATCTTTATTTCAATCACCTATTTCAGCAGGGTTGTAGAAACTTACACCTCAGTCAATGTCATGGAGCCCCTCCAGATGTCCCCAAGCCCCATGTCCACCTGTCTATCTACTGAGACTTTGCTCCCCTGGACCTTGAGTCCCTCTGCAGTCCAGTGAGAGGCTCTTTCTTACTTCTGAATTGCCCTGCAAGCACAGACATCCCTCTTGGAGATTGGGCATAGTCTCATCTACTGGGGCACACCAGACAGACCTTCTCTCTCCAAGGATTGGTAAACTCACCAGGCTTCTGCCCCAAACCTGTCTCTGGGCACATCTATCTAGGGCTCAGGATCCACTCCCACCCCAGAAGAAATCTGCGTTTATATTAGAAGAAATCATCCCCTTTGCTCAATTTTGATGAGTCTCCCACAGGGGCACTTCCCCCTTAATGGTGTACTTAGGAATCACTTTAAAAATTATTTTAATGAGTTTAGGACTTATGAAACCAAAACCAAGAAACTACTTTTATCTCTCTTTGTCCCTTTTACAGCGTTAGCAAAAGCCCACTAATTGCTGGGAAAGGCGGGTTGGGAAGGTGGAGGGCGGAGAAATAGAAACTGAAGAGGAGCACAAGCTCTTACTCAAACTTACCTTATTCCACAAAGTACTTCTCAGCCTATCATAAAGTTCTCAGTAGGTCGTCCCAAAAGCCCTTGGAGCTCCCAGTCAACTCAGCTCCCTTCCTTAGGAGAACATGGCTGCCATCTGAGAAGAAAATGAGTCTATGCGCTGAGAAGAAGATGCTTAATCAAGCCTCGGCATCAGCTGAGTTGCAGATAGCCCACTTGTCTTTAGCCATGAGCACCTATCCTCAAGCAAGGGGTTGATTGACACAGCAAGATGAAAATCAGGTGTATTGCTAACAATGCTTTCTTGCATTTAAAGTATTTTAGAAAACAGGCAGATGGACTTATGATAACCAACCTATAAAGTTATATAAGTGAGAGAGGCAAGAACTGAAAAAATGGTAGCCTGACACAAGGTCTGGCTTCAAATGGGTTCAGGAGACAGCAAGGAAACTGGCAGTAGAAAGGGAAAAAATGAAAGAAAATAGGTAACCAGGAACTCCACTTTTACGTTCTTTTCTACTTTACTTCCCGAGCTGAGCCACTGGGTTTTGAGTGTTCACTGTATTTTTTTTCGCCCATCCATCTATCAGCAGAGGGAGATGAATTGAGCCAGGGATGGCTTCTCTTATACCTTTACACATCCAGTCTGCTGCGTCCAGTCACATGCCCCTTGAGACATGGATTTACTGAACAAAACGTCACCAGAGCCACCCAGGATCAGAGCAGAGCTGAGAGATTCTCAGCATTTTGAGTAGAAGAAGGAAGGGGAACTAAAATTTATTATGGACCTACTGTGTGCCAGGTTCCATACTAAGCATTTTAACATAATCATTTGTCTTTGCAACTCTGAAAGACAGATTTTTTAATCCTGTTTTTTATAAGTGAGGAAAAGGAGGCCCAGAAATATTAAAGCTCTTGGTCACACAGGAATTCAGACTGTGAGTTGATTCTAGACCTTCTTTCATTTAATCAACTCTTTTAAAAAAACTAATTTCTAAAAAAATTTGAGTACTGTGTAAAGTACTCAATCTGGCACTGAGACACCAGAAACTATATGAAATCATCAGTGTCTTCCAATCTGAGAGAAAGCAGCACACCTATAAAGGCAATAAACCAATAAAGAATAAATGATATGGAAAAAAATAAGTGCATATTGTTCATTTGTCTATACTACCTGAAGTACAAACATTTGTTGAGCTTCCACTAAATGCCAAGTACTACCTAGCGACTATCCTGTGTTTATACTTTTATACTCAGAAGCCTGTGGGATCAGCATAACATTATGCATTGTGGAGAAGGGAATTTAATTAATGTGTCCATGTTTATTCAGCTGGTACAAAGAGAAAGGCTTAAATCCAGACCATCCGAGGCCAAGGCACACATACTTTCCATCACATGTCAGTAACTCATTCAAAAACTGACACAATGTTAGAATGTTTCATTCACGTGTATGCATATATGTAATTTATATTTTCCATTGATATGTTAATTTATTCCAAAATCATGTGTTGAAAGCCCTATGGTCAGAGAACCAAAACAAAACTTAGATCCACGGGATGCATCCAGTGTCCTCAAGGAGCTTTACAGTGATAGAATCAGGAGTGAAAGGACTTGGGAGAAGCAAATCCATTCACAGTGTCAGCCTTGTGTCCCTAGTATGGTGGCTAGGCTCAACGGGACCACCTTCTCCTGGGAAACCCACAACACTCCATGAACAATACCAGAGCTTCACAACACCACACACCTGCTCCACAATCTGATTCCCATGGTCAGTTACACACTGCCAGAGCTACTAATACATACGTTTAGCAGATCTACTTAAAATTTCAGCACAATATTTTCCTTCTGAGACAGAAAAAGAGATCCTATTTTACAAATTTGCATTTTTGAAGTTCAGAAAACAGAGACCGGCAGTCCAGGAGAGCAAACAGCACTCACAGGGTAGGGGTTTTGAAAGTAAAAGTCCTGTGAGAACCCAACAAGATAAGAGAGGCAAAATCCAACAAAGCATGTTCCTTATACCTGGCAAGGTGCTACTGAGAGACACGCAGCAGAGATGTAAATAGCAGAATTCACAGGGAGAAAACTTGCCCCTGGCTCAGTACCTGGCTTCATATATTATTTATCATCTCTCAGCTTTCTGTTATTTGTGAGGGCTTGCAACTGCAGAATTCTAGTGTCTCAGTCAGGCCTTTCTCTCCCTCTCTCTCTCTCTCTCTCTCCCCCCCCACCCCCACCCCACCACCCCCGCCCCAATTGATGGACAGTAGAATGAATTCTGTGCTGAAAGGTTATAATTAGCTTAGTAATACAACTGATGTGTTGCTATTCTGTTTTATCTCCTCCCCTCCCCCCATGATTGTACTGCAGGTAAAAAAAAAATAAAATGATCAATACTGGATTTTCATTATTAATATTTGGAAGCTCTATCGATGCCATTAAAGTAACATCAACCACTGTTTCTCTGAGTGCATGATTGTGATCATAGTGATGTTTCTTCCTTGATTCTTGAGAACACTCTTATCACTCCGAAAGCGTGCCTCAGGCAACATTCCCAAGCCAAAGTGCTGATCCTGGAGTCAACTTGGAGTGGCCTCACTCTGGGCCTGTCCAGGTTTAATAGGCTCTGACCTGGAGATTATTTATAAGGTCTGGTTTGTTAGAAAGGAAAGATTTATATGTGTGCTCTCCACACATACAGCTGATTTTGTAATCTGAAAAGGAACCAGGGTTTTGCTTTCTGTAACAATGCTTCCCAGAGTGCCACAAAACATGGTGCCAAGAAATTCTCTTCAGTAAGGAATTCACTACTAGAGCAAGCCAGAGGGAAAAAGCCATCTACAGAAATGTAGAGTCATCTACAGAGGAAAAAAATGTGGCTTCATCCTTAAAATACCATCTTTGAAGCTAAATTGGTCCTTATGGTATCCACTAAGATGAACCCCCAGTGATCTCCACTTCTTGTAACACACAATCTTGTATAAACACCTTCCCCTGAATGTGGCCTAGACCTATTAATTCACTTCTAATGAATAGCATGAGGCAAAGGTGGGGGGATATTGCTTATGAGATTAGAGGCACTCTCGTGGCTATCACATAAAAGACATCTTCTGTTTCCTACTGGCTGCTAGCTGGGGACTTCCATTCACACGGGCTGATCACCACCTGCTTCTCACACAGCAAGCTATCCACTAGAGAGAGAGACAGCACACCAAGAGAGAAGCCACAGGTATTTTATAACCTAATCTTGGAAGTGACATCTATCACTTCTACCATAGGCTATTCATGAGAAGCAAGGCACTAAGTGTAACCCACACTTACGAGAATGTAAATAAGCTGCACCTCTTATAGGGGAAAAATATCAAAGAATTTGTGGACCTTCTTTTAAAAATTACCCTTCTTTTTAAAATTACATCTTGGTGGGTTGATATGGAATTCAGGCATGATTTGGGCCACATCCCCTTTCCCAGGTTCACTGCAGAATCCATAGAACATACTTGGTTTCATGAAAACAGAAGAAAAACTTCTAATCTCTAATACTATCCTAGGCACAGCTAATATCATCATAGCTAAAGCCTGTGCAATTCCCTGCAATGTGTCTTTGCCTGCTGTTGTGCATTCATGAGCCAGAGTAGTTACCGAGGCAAGGAACCAAGTGTCTAAGCAGACCGTATCTGCATTCTTCTCTGAGCCAGAGTGCTGCCCTTGAGTGGTTCAAAGGTCTCAACAGCTTCAGCACCAGCTGCCCTGAATCCTTACAGCCCAGGAAACCACCCTTCCTTTCCTCTCGGAGACACCAAACATCATAGCTTTAATGACCTTCTTCTCTTTGTCCTGCCTCTCTGGAAACAAGGACATACACCACCTGGCTGCCTGGTTGTCAAGGAGGGAAATGCAGGGAGAATGGCATACATGTCTTAAGTATTCTGTCCTGTTACTAAAATGTTTAGAGTACCATTCGAAAGTTCTCTGAAGCACAGAAGAGTACATTGTAAGAAGCTGAAAATGTATGAAAAGATTTTATTGTTCTTTAATGATGAATGAAGTGTGTGGGAAAGCTTGGAGCATTTTGCTTTAAAAGAGAACATTTTAGCATAGAAGCAAAAGCAGTTATGCTCAAGTCTTATAATGCCTCTCTTCGGCAGACAAGGTCTTCTCTCAGAGTGTTCCACAAAGGTTTTACACCCTGTTCTCAGTTCACTTTGAGCCCCGTTCACAAATACTGTCACCCCAATTCCACTGAAAGTTGGTCCAAAAAGCATCCTGTTTTATTAGGTTTGAAGCTGGTAAAACATGCAGTCAGATATGAAACTTCAGAAATCACTCAACCACCATAGTCACACATATTCTTTCTCCATTTCCCCAGCTGGGTAAAAAAATCAAAACCTCTTCCATCCCATTAGATCTTGGAAGCCACCTTCTTGTCCCCATATAAACAGAAACTCAGAGGCTTATTCCTTCTTTTCATATTTCTCTACTTCTTCAAGTCCTCCCCCAATAAAGGTCAAGGGTATACAGTATCTATTTTAAAGGCCAAGGGCAATTTGGCCAGTTATTATTTTAATATATATTCTTCTTGGAGAAATGTCAGCCTGTAGAATATCCTCTGAGAAATGAAAATGTGAAGGAAAATTCTTCTGCAACCTTGAAACTTTTGAATTCACTTTTAAATGAAGAGTAGACATGAGGTGTGAGGTGTGTGAATCGGAGCTTACTAGTCTTGTTTTGCAGATGTTCATCTGAATCTGATGAACTTGAACTTTTCTGTGGGCAGCCACTTCATTCAGTCAGATGTGGTCATGTCTGAGCCTTAAATCTAAAGTTTCTATGGTTGACTCCTTGTAAACTACTTTAGGACTCAGTTTGACTAGCCGAGAAAGCTACTTCAAAAATACAATGCTCAGGCTTTAATCAGGGGAGAGGTATTTTTTTAAGTATGTGTTACACTGCATAAAAAGACCAGGAATGGACCTGAAACTTAACATGCATGGTGATGTGCCAAATTCAATTATAAATAAGGCAAACCCTATTTGGTTGATGTGCCAATATATTCCATTGACATCACATTTCTCACCGAAATGTGCACACTGGCAGATACATGCCTGCATCCTTATTTTGTTTTTTAATTTGCAACTCACTGTCTTTCAACTGGCTAAAAGGAGCTCAAAAATTATAAACAACCAAGAAAATGCAGTCCGGCTATCTAAAGCATAGGAGAATAATATATTTTTAGATACTTTTAAGAATAACTGAAGCAAATGTACTAGAACTACACTTACCACTTTTTCATAGTGGGATGGCCTAAATTACCCATTATGTGGGAATCACACATAAAAACCTTTCTCCACATCAAGTGATAGATCAAAGGAAGAGAAGATGAGTGGTCCACAGGCACAAACCACACCTCCCGAATTCTGAGACCAGGATCGAGCAGTCTGCATTTTAACTACCTCTCCTTGACATGAAACACTACTCATGCGTCTCCCACTGAGGAAAGTCAGGTCGGCTCGGCTACAAAGATTTTCTTCCGTTCCTCCCCCCTCCCCTTTTCCATTCCATCCGAAGGATGACAGTTCACTGACTGGGCTCAGGTGAATCTAATTTAAAATCTGGACTCCAGGAGTCCCTCCCATCTGAGCCTTGCAGGGAGGGCATCTGTCAGCATCCCAGTGTGGGTCCGTGGCATATTTACGATTTCAGTGATGGCTTGCTCATTCCCACAGCAGCTGCAGTTGCGCCCTCACCCCACCCCCGTCTGCACAGAAACTACCCAACCAGATTATTCTGACGTCCATTGACAGATAAAAACACAATGTGTCCTCCTGTCATCCCTCTGCCCTCTTCCCTCCTCTTTTGGAATAGTAAAGGGCCATCAATATGTCAATTGAACAATCATCTTGCAGTTGTGCTACATGTTTACCAATACTCTAAAGAGGCCATTCATTCATTCTCTCCTTCATTTAACAGATATTTGCTAAGGGTCTCCTTTGGGCCAATCTCTCACCTAGTCATCAGGATACAACCATAAACATGCCAGCCCAGTGTCCGACCTCATGGAGCTCACTTCTCTCACACTTTTCACATGGGTAGCTTCTTGACCTGTTAGCAATCTTCCGTTCCTATTAATTTCCTAGGATCGGATGGGAAATGACAGCCAGGTCTCTGCTGAGGACTTCTATTTCAGAGATGTCCAAGGCCTAAAAGAAAGAGCAACCCTGCAGGATTTGCACCATCCCTGAAATGGGAAAATATTAGCAGAACCAGTAAGGCCTTCGGACCGGGAGTCAGGAGAAGCATCAGGCACATTGCTCATGCCTCTTCATCTGGGCCCATTATGTGACAGCACTGCCCACAGCTCTGGGCAGTGAACAAGACAGGCTTCCGTTCTCTGTGGGTGGTGGGGGGTTACTGGCCTAGGTGATATTGGAGTAGGCAGGAGAGCAGGTAAACAATAAACGAATCTATAGATGTGGTCTTTGCAGTGGACAATAAATGTTGTTAAAATAATAAAGACAGAAGGCCGGGAGCAGTGACTCACACCTGTAATCCCAGCACTTTGGGAGGCAGAGATGGGCAGATCATGAGGTCAGGATTTCGAGACCAGCCTGGTTCACATGGTGAAACTCTGTCTCTACTAAAAATACAAAAAAATTAGCCGGGTATGGTGGTTGGCGCCTGTAGTCCCAGCTACTTGGGAGGCTGAGGCAGGAGAATGGCGTGAACCTGGGAGGCGGAGCTTGCAATGACTGGCACTCCAGCCTGGGCGACACAGTGAGATCCCGTCTCAAAAAATAAATAAATAAAATGCATAAATAATAATAAAGACAGAAAAGGAAGTCTGGGAGCTAGGCTCAGTCCTTCACCCCTCTGGCCTCAGTTTCCTCATCTATAGAATGAGTATGACTCTAGATCATCTTCAAGGTTTGTTCCTCTGCACCTAGAAAACCTGGCCCAGGCCATGCCATCTGCCCAGTTCCACCTGTCTGCTTCCTTTCTGCACTTCTTAGAATGTTCCAATCATCCATGGGTTTAAGCACTCACGCCCAGCCGGGAATATATAAATGATCACTCAGCTGTGAGGAGTACTGGGCAGGTAGCTCTGTGAAAGGGCTTTCACGGATACTGCCTCATCTAATTCCATCATCTTTACACAAATACAAACCAGGGCAGATGTGTTTTTTTCTCTTTCACAGATAAAAACATTTTGGCCTCAGAGAAGCAAAACAATTTGACAAAAATTCCAGCAGAAGGAATGAACAATTGGGCTGAATTTAAAACCAGCCTTCTACTTCCAAATTCCATATATGCATAAACTACTAATCAGAAAATACATGTGAAGGGGAAGAACTGAAGGAGAGAGGAGGAAGGAAGAACCCTGGTGGCTATCAGAGGCAGTTCATGGGTAGGCAGTGAGACCCACCAACACAGAGCTCAATTCACCTGGACCCTTAGCCTTTGCCAGCTCCTTGGCCCATGGAATCCTTCTCCAGCCCTGGTTTTTGAACCTACCAAGGGCCACACACAGTGGGGACTAGTTTAGAGCCACAAAGGCACTGTTTGCCAGCAAGTATGTGCAGTGGCTCAGGCCTGTAATTCTAGCACCTTGGGAGGCCAAGACAGGAGGATTGCTTGAGCCCACAAGTTCATGACCAGCCTGAGCAACATAGTGAGACCCCATCTCTAAAAGAAAGAGAGATAGAGAAAAGAAAACCCTGAGTAATCTCACAGAAACCAAACCCTGCTGTCATCAGAGTATGACGTCCCCTCCAGCTACTTGGATTAACACTAGGTGCGCATCTCCGGTGACTGCTTCCAAGAAGGGGGCTCTGAGAGACAAACGTCAGGAAACCAGAGCAAACCTGGACTCTACATAATCAGAGTTTTCTTCTCACACAGAATAAATCTAACTAAAGTCATTCTCCAAGGAATTATCAAGCCAATCCTTTTCTTACCCCTAAACCAAGTTGCGATATGTGGGATTAGCAGAAGTTCCTCTATGGTGTTTGCAAACCAACAGGTGCTGCATGTAGAACGTTTATTAACTAATAAAAGAAAAACAGAAATTGTGTACTAACCAAAAGCAATTAAGCGTTAAGTCTTATCAAAGCAGCTGACTATTAGGTATCCAGCTAAGGTACAGTTGTTTACGTTGCTCCATTTGAATCAAGTGTACATCAATACTTTTTGCATACTCCTCGGACAGGTCACATTGATTTCACAATACCACATCTTCATCATGGTCATAACCATCCTTGTCATCAATGGAGCCCACAAGTCCACCCCTGGACTTTAGGCATACTCCCTGCATTTCATGGAGGAGACCCTTGATACTTTCCCCAGGGTCTCACAGTGACCATCACTGCTGAGGTAGAACCCAGATCTGTCTGCCTGCAAAACCCACACCCTTCAAAGTTGTCCCTGTGAAAGTCCTACACCCTGCACTTAACCCACTCGTGGCAAAGCACAAAGTGGTCTTCGTGCAGGGACTTGCAAAGCACCGATAATCACCCTAGCCCTCACTCCACCGAAAATATTTCTCCTACCAGGTTGTGATTTCACATGAAATTTTGAAGAGGTTGACTTAAAAGTCACTCTTTTTAGGGGGGAGAACCACATTAAGACATTGTTATCTTTTAATCACCATTTATTCTAAGGAGCCGGGTTACTGTCAGTCCACTCAGAGAGCCCTAACTCATGAGGCAAGGGGACATGTGTGTGGTTTCAGGGAGAATGACCCCCCCCCCAAAAAAGTAGTTATTTTCCCAGTGAGCCACGCTTCTTTGGGTTGGTGTTCATGTGATACTTTGAATCTGGACTGGACCTGTAACATGTAATAGATAGGGACACGGGCCCCCACGACCCCAGGCCAATTCCTGGCCTTACAAGGCTTGGCAGCTTCTTCTCTCTTGAAGTGGTTGCTGTGGGGAGTTGCAGTGACTTAAATGATATCGCCTACAAAGATATGCCTGTGTCCTAAGCCCTAGGACCTGTGGATGTGACTTTATTTGGAAAAAAAGGTCTTTGCATATGTTATTCAGTTAAAGATCATTAAATCATCCAGGATTATCTAGGTGGACTCTTAACAATGTCCTTATTTTTCAAAAGGATAGTGGGCCCAGTGGCTTGCGCCAGTAATCCCATCACTTTGGGAGGCTAAGGCAGGAGGATTGCTTGAGCTTAGCAGTTTGAAACCAGCCTGGGCAACATAGTGAGACCCCCACTCTGCTAAAATTTAAAAAAATTAGCTGGGCATGGTAATGCACACCTGTAGTCCCAGCTACTTGGAAGGCTGAGATGGGAGGACTGCTTAAGCCCAGGAAGTCAAGGCTGCAGTGAACCCTGATCATGCCACTGCACTCTAGCCTGGATGACAGAGTGAGAGATTTGAGGCACAGAGGAGAAGAAGGCCATGCAGAGGCAGTGGCAGAGATTGGAGTGATGCTGCCGCAAGTCAAGGAACACCTGGAGCCACCAGAAGCTGAAAGATGCTTCTCCAGAGTTCTCCCCTAGAGTCATTGGAGGGAGCACAACCCTGCAGACCCCTGGATTCCAGCTTCTGGCCTCCAGAAGTATCAGAGAATGAATTCCTTTTAAGCCACCCCAGTTTGTGTTAATTTTTTACACCAGCCCCAGGAAATGAATACAAGCGTGCAGAGAGTACACATAAGAAGTACGTCTGTACCATTGGTAGTGGAAAGACCCTGAGACCAGATAATAAGGGCAAACCCCCCAGCATTGCCCCCATAGGAACGAAGCCTCCATGACTCCAGCCCCAGTCACTGGGTGACTACAAGCTTATGAGAGGCCACAAGCAAGACCAGCAGAAGAACTGCTCAGCTGAGCTCATGGAAACCTAGACAATAAGAAGGTGGCTGCTGCTTTAAGTCATCAAGTTTGGGGAAATGTTTTGCATAGCCATCCTTCACTGAAAAGTAGACTAGATGGCAGGTCAGGAGAATTGAGGTCAGATGTCAGAGGACCCTGAGCCCTGAAAATAAAGTACCGCAATGGAATGGAGAACATCATTGGGGAACAACATGTGGAAAACAACATTGTCCATGTCACAACTCTGATCTGGACTGTGAAACAGAAATAAATCAGTCCCCAGCATTCAAAACTTCGAGTCCTCAGCCAGAGAAAGCACAGAAATGGTGTCTGGCAAGGTTGGGAATAGAAGGGCTAAGAGTAACTTCAGTGCCTAAGGGATAAAAATGGGCCAAGTGGAAAATGAATACATAGTGATACCATGCGTGTTAGTTTCCTCTCGTCACAATATCAAATGACCACAGCACAAAGTTATTAGCTTACAATTGTGGAGGTCACCAGTGTGATAGGAATCTGCTGGAATGAAAATCAAAGTGTTAACAGGACTGGTTCCTTCTGCAGACTCTAAAGATTCTCCATTTCCTTGCTTTTTCTGACTTCTATGGCTTCTAGATGCCACCTACATTACTTGGCTTGTGGCCTCTCCTTCTGTCTTCATAGTGCATCACTCCAACCTTTTGTTTTGTCCTTACACATTCCCTCTCCAACTTTAATACACCTCTCTCTCTTATCAGGCTGCTCATGATTACATCAAACCCTCTCAGATAATCCACAATAATCTCCTCATTCTTAAGATCCTTAACATAATCCTACGGGCAAAGTCCTTCCTGCGATGTAAGGCATGTATTCACAGGTTCCAGCAGAAGAGCTCCCCAGCTGAGCTCACAGAAACATAGGCAATAGGGGGATTCAAGTGTAGACATCTTTAGGGGGCCATTATTCAATCAGCCACATCATTTTGTGTTTAGCGATCACTTGCTATGCATTAGGCACTGAGCTACTTCTTTTTTTAATTTTGTAATTTTATTTAAAAATTTACTAAACATGAGGAGTTTGCCTCAGATAGTGCATAGCTTTTTACTGGAAAAAATCCACAGTTGGTCTCTTTCTCCAGTGTCTGTGCCACTGTTTGGCATCTAGTCCTTTCAGGGCCCTTCCCTACGCAGGCCTTGGGCAAACCTAACCCTGTTGGCTTTGGTTCTTCCTGGACCACCCACTGAAACTGAAACTCCCTTCCTTACCCCCCAGAGCATTCAGCTCTGTGTAAAACTCACCAATGACAACAGAGACTTCTACAGTTAAAAAATCTATCTGCTAAGGTGATTACTTTTTAAAATGGAGAAACTATGGAAAACATATTTTATTTATTTGTTTGATGTCAATACTATATGAGTTTTTAAATTGCATTTATTTTAGTAAGAATACTCAACATGAGATATATCCTCTTAACAAAATTTTAAGTGTATAATGCATTATTGTTGGCTACAGGTACAATGTTGTACAGCAGAGCTCTAGAGCAAATTTATCTTCCTTGACTCAAACTCTATGTCCATTGATTTGTAACTCTCTATTTTCCCTCTTCCCAACTCCTGGCCACAACCATTCCACTTTTTGATTCTATTAATTTGACTATTTTAGATATTTCATATAAGTAGAATCATGCCTTTTTGTGACTGGCTTATTCACTGAACGTAATGTCTTCAAGGTTCATCCATGTTGTCACGTATTGCAGAATTTCCTTCTTTAAGGCTGCATAGCATTCTGTTATATATATAGACCATTTTTCTTTATATATTAATCTGTAGATAGACATTTAAATGGCCTCCATATCTTGGCTACTGTGAAATAGTGTTGCAATGAATATGTGAGTGCCAATATCTCTTCAAGATCCTGATTTTAATTATTTTGGATAAATACCCAAAAATGGATTTGTTGGATTCTATGGTTGTACTAGTTTTAATTGTCTTAGAAAACTCTGTACCAAGCTTGTCCAGCCTGGAACCCAGGATGGCTATAAATGAGGCTCAACACAGACTCATAAACTTTCCTAAAACATTATGAGATTTTTTTTGGCGATTTTTCTTTGTAGCTCATCAGCTATCGTTAATGGTAGTGTATTTTGTGTGGCTCAAGACAATTCTTCTTCCTGCAGTGTGGTCCAGGGAAGCCAGAAGATTGGACACATCTGCTCTATACTGTTTTCCAAATCAGTTACACCATTTTACATTCCCACCAACAGTGCATGAGGCTTTCAATGTCTCCACGTTTTTGTCTGTGCTGGTTGCCATTGGTTTTTTGATAATAGTTATTCTGACAGGTATGAAGGGATATCTTGTGGTTTTGATTTGCATCTTCCTGATATTTAGTGAAGATAAGCACTTTTTTTTAATACTTGTTGGACATTTGTATGTGTTTTTTGGAGAAATGTCTATTCAAATCCTTAGCTCATTTTTTGATAGGGTTATTAGGGGTATTTTTTTGCTAATAAGTTGTAAGAGTTTGTCATTTTGGAGATTAAACTCTTATCTGATATATGATTTGCAAATATTTTCTCCTATTACATAGGTTGTCTATTTATTCTATTGATTGTTTCATTTGATATGCAGAAGTTTTAGTTTGATTTAGTCCTGTATGTCTATTTTTGTTTCTCTTGCCTGTACCTTGATGTCATATCCATTGAATCAAAATGAGCTATTTTCTAGCTTACTTCATCCTCACAACAGCTCTATGAAAGAAGTATTATCATTTTCCCTACTTTAAGGGAGAAACTGACATTCAGCAAAGTGAGAATCCACCCACTCTACACAGCATGTAAGATATTTTCTCCCCCTAACAGAAAAAAGAAATACAAAAGGAAAAGTCTTCCTGGAAGAATATTAATACTGAATTATCTGTATTTGGATTAAACAAAAACACAATGATAATTGCATATGATTACATCTCAGGCACGAGTCCTTGGGCAGACATTGTCATAACAGCCAGAAAAGGAATGACACATTAAAATGCTGGAGAGTAGGGTTTTACACAGAGGCATCATTTTTGTTTGTCTACTTGTATTTAATAGAAATCATATAAAATTATATTTCCTTCTCTGTAAAAGCATGTAATTAGTTCCTACCAGTTTCCCAGCCTTGCAAGATACTTCAAGCAAAAATAAAATATCATATAAGACACAGTGCCTGCCCCAAATATGGAGCACGTGCCTGTGCCCAGAAGCCACTGAAAGGTATGAGCTGCCCGGAGTTGAAAAGTATTCTGGAGAAAATGTAGTACATGGTTTGGATTCTAAAGTGGCTATATTGTAGATAAGAGGTAAATCAGGAATGGAGAGTGTTTTCTAAGTGAGAATACAGTCATGATCAAAATCATAGAAGACACAATAATCCAGTGTGCTTTGGGAAGAGCAATAAGATCAACCTGGCCACCCCAAGTGCATAATTGTGAAGTTAATGAGCGGGCCCCTCCTTGCAGGAAGCCTTGAGTGGCATCAGATTAGGAATAGGAATGTGAGAAGAGCAGAGGTCTATGGGGCACAATGTAAAGGGAAAACTGATGGAAAAGAAAGGAAAATGAATAAGCAAAAAACAATTTGGAAACCCATGCTTTATGAAGATGACATATTTTAAAGAAAGGCATAGTGGCTTTGTAATGGCTCCACTAGGCCAGTCAAATCTGCGTCTCCCCAAACCCTCTTTCTTGTGTGTTTCTGGTTTGAATGGACCACAAAGGAGATTTTTAAGTGGGTTTGGAGGGTGCAAGGCAGAAACAGACATTTTGTAGCTCATACACTGTTGCTGATCTGCTGACTTGCCTCCTTTGTGTGAAGCAGCAGCTGGGCCAGCAACCGCTCCACCTTCCCCTAGAGCATCCCTCAGCTTCTCTAATTCCTGGGTCAAGTTTATGCATTTAGCTTCATAACAAACGGTCTCAGTTTCTGGGGGACAATGATACCATCAAATTCAGAGGCACTAAGAACTGACACATGTCTCCTTTCATCCTACCTGACCTTGCTGTTCTGCACTTTACACCCATTTTATCTTTCTGCCTGCCTGCCTTGGGGGCTTGAAACTCCAGCATCAGATGTGAAGATAACAGCACAATGGCTTTACAGAAACTCTTTAATCAGCTGCCATAATTATATAAACCAAATTCCTATAAATTATATGATATGTGTGTGTGTGTGTGTGTGTGTGTTCAAGTTCTAAGGGTCTAATTTCCTGGTTTAACCCTCACTAACAGAGAAGGGCAATGAGATAAGATATTAAAGATTCATAATAATAAAAATGATTATAGAAAAACAGTAACTGATATTTATTATCTCCTATTTTTTCAGTGGTATGCAAAGTATTTTACAAAAGTACACTAATCCTTACAACAACCCTAGGTAGCTACCCCTGTCTCCAGTTTTCAGCAGGAGAACAACTTAATAGCTCACAAATCCAGAATCTTGCAACACTTTTGATTCAAAGCCATATCTAACTCTGGGTGATTGGCCATTAACATTCCCTCTCTATCACGGTGAGGAGGAGGAGTGAAGGCCCTGCCTCATTGAAATTCTGGGGACGGAAGCATCTTGGTGCCATGAGCAGAAACAGGACACATTAGAAAAGGGATTAGTTAAGCATTAGGTAGAGAGTAGGGAAAGGAAGGATGGAGGTGAAGGTAATTTGAGACATATTGAAGATGAGATGATGAGAGATTGTTAAGAATTAGATGCTCATATTCAAGTTACAAATTATATATTTCTTTTGTTTCACAAAGAATGTTTCGTGGGTTTTAGGCTTGTACAGAAGTACACAGTCCTATGAACAATCTGCCTGCGAATGGAAAACCACATGGAAAACTGCCATCATTTTAAGTCTGTAACTTCGGTAGAAAGAAATATTTCACTTCTCTGATGGGAAAGAAAGAAAAACTTCCTGAAGCAGTTAAGATCTCAAAATGGCTGGTGGGAAAACAGATCCAGCACTAGAGGAAGATTTTATGCCTGGTGGAGAAAGCATTTCCAGGGGCAGAGAGGGACAAGAGGCAGTGCATCCAGTCTGTAAACTCTGGGTAACCTGGTAGAAACCAGAAACCAAACAGGATCCGGGAGCTGGAAGCTGCGTGATGGCCAGGTGATACGGCTTATAAAGACAGGGGCCAGAGGCCACACCATGGGAAATGAAATGCGCTAGTGGCAGGTCAAGGAGCAGGAGGAGTAGTAAAAGTTGAGTGATTTCTTGTGTGATTAAGGGTTTATTTGGTGTTATCTGGAGTTAGAGGGAAATATGATAGGGGAGCCCAGTTTCTAGGCCTTTATACATGCCTACCCCAGGTTTATAGAATAAAGCAGCTCAAAACAGGTTGTATGTGGAGATTATTATTTTAACCTCTTGACCTACCCCCTCCAAAAAATAAAGTCCTCCATTTACGATCACTATCTGAAACATATGGCAATTTTGAGAACAGTGTTTTTAAAATCTTCTCACAGAGAGGTATCAATAACGAATTGGTGTCATTGCCTTGATACAAGCAAAACAGTCACTTATCACTGAAATGTTCTCAGATAAAAAATTCTCTGTTTTTACAAAGTCAACTTAGGAGTCCTAAGACTTAAAAATTCTTTTCACACTCTGATTATCCTTTTTCCACAAGCAGTCATTTATTTCTCGTAATATCTCTCTCCCACACACACACACACACACTCCAGAAACAACACATTTTTCTCCTGTGTAGAACATGTTTTGATTTGCAATTTCATTAACATGAGAAATATACTTGGTTTTAAAAACAGATAAATGTGGGAGAATAATTTCATAAAGGAGGTAGTTTTAGCCACTTATTTGTACTACAATAACTTTATCTATAATTCTTCCCTCAAGGAAATTGGGTATAGTTATAATTTTTCAATAAAATGGCAATTTTTCTATGCTCTCAGATTTTCAAAAAACTTAATAGGAATAAATTCTCAATTCTGACCCTTGAAATCTTTAACTGTACATTTTCTTAGATCATCAAATACATTTAAAATAATGCGTTTTGGGGTTTTAATGTTCATGCCAGCCTTATTATATAGTCACAATTTTTTAACATCATAGGAAATATTCATAAACTAATAAGCTTATTTTTTGCAAAAGAATTTATATATATATAAATAATTTTAGGGAATTTGGGGGATATTTCCCTCATCATCTTCCAAAATCAAAAATTGAAACTTAAGTTTCACAGATCTCAAAAATCTATGAACCAACATATTTTTGTGTTCAAAACAACATCAACAAAAACTTAAGTAGAGAAACCTAAGATACTAACACAATTCACAATGGAATAGAAAAAAGTATCCTTTACTTCCTCACTTTCAATGGATGGCCTCAAGGCTGAGTAAAGAAAACAAAACTGATACTTGAAAAAAAAAAATGCTGAGTGCTTCTAATGCATTTAGGAGCAGGTGTCGAGGTAGCCAAACGGAACTTTAGGGTCACTGGGAAGGAATGTCAGAGCTGAGTTATTAAGTTTAAGCAGAAAATATGGCCTGAAAGTTTAGCTTCGAATGAATTAAGGATGTGCCCAGGAATGAGTGAAATATTTTCTGTGCGAGTCACAGGGTTAGCAGGTTGGGATCCAGCATCTGGGGCTTATTACATGTGCTTTAGGTGACAGGTGGCTTTAGGAAATGGAGCTCTCATAGAGCTTTTAAAATATTTTCCTGGGAAGGGTAAATAATTCTATGCCTTGCTGGTTTCCCTTCTGCGGGCTGTTTGAAATACAAAAACACATCTTAAGCCACATCAAAGTTGTTTCAAGTGCAGACAAAGGCAAACATCCTCAACTCTGACACATGGCTACATCGGTTTCACTTCCAGCATTTTGAAATCTGTTCTGTGCACAACGGGTAGAGATCAGTTACCAAACCCTATTGTTACATTTATAAAACTAATATTTATCGGTCATCTTTTTAATGCTTGATTTTCATGAGCCTCAAAACGTTTATTGCTCAATTAATTCCTAGGGGTAGCCACAGATGTTGAGCCAGAGAAAATAACCTCAGCTTTGGCACCAAAAATAATGTGACGAGGAATCATTTCAACTTTTACAAATAAAAGAAATACTTTCTTGAGTGCTTGCCAAGTCAATGATCATTTTGCTGAGATCAAAGATGATGGATAATTTATTCATAAATATTTACCTTGCCTTTATTTTGACTCTTTAGCTGTTTTTGTTGTTGCCATTTTTGTTTGTTTTATTTTTTGGTTCTTCTTGCATTTTAGTGCATGTTTTATATGATGTCATGAACCACCTAGAAGCCCAGATTTACCCTGTGGGATACATCTCAATCAAAGAGAATCGCATTAAGAAGCATCATTGTTTCCTGATGATTAGCCAACTTTTTTGTCTCCCTCACTTCATATAAAAGAATGTGTGAAAAGAGCAGGAGAAGTTGTTTTTCTTCTGCAATTCTGGAATATGATTGTAGTTCAGTGTCCTGGAGTCACACCAAATAAGTTTGTTGCCCTTAACAATTACTCGCTGATTTTTTTGCTCGTGTTTGAACATCTCCAATGCATTCTAAATTTACAAGAGTTTTTACATTGGGATCTTGACAAAATAATATGAATTTGATTCGTTTTGCACTCCATGAAGTTATTTTCCATTTTTGTAAGAACTGCATGAGTTTTAATCATATCTATATAAGGAGCTTCATGATTGAGTGGATTCATTTATAGATTTTGTGTAATATATGCCTGTGCCATTTTTTGAAATTGTGATTCTTAAGGACAGGTTTTCTTCATTTTAGTGCATTATCATTTGCATGCAGTTCTAGAATATGAAGTTAGTACTTTAATAAATATTTGTGAGAGTCAGAGATGCTGAAACATCTTGGAGGTTGCCTAAACCAGAGATTTTCAAACTCAGGACCTCCTGCATTAAAATCACCTAGGACAGTTTTAAAGTGTAGATTGCTGAGACTTTCCATCACAGTATAACTTAGTAGTTCTTGGTTGGTTGGGGTCCAGGAAATCTAATTTTTTTTTAGTTGTCTGGATGATTTTCATTTGCAGCCTTCTTTGTCTCATTGATTTAAACACATCTTTGCCTAATATAAGGATTGATCTCACCTGATTTTCACAAAATAAAACCTTCAATGTATCCACAATGTAGATTATGTAAATCTTAAAGGTATTTAACAAATTGTTGCATTAATTCCCCTTATTTTGTACTCAGAAATAAAGTAAATTTTTCAAAGTTATGGAGCTGCTTAGCACCAAAATCTAGAGCAAAACTTTGATCCCCTGACTGAAAATTCCAGACTCTCCACCATCACTTCTTCAATGCTTCTTATTTAAAATCAGCCCAGAGCCCACATAATTCCTATACAGTCATGCACTGTAGAATGAAATTTAGATGAGGGTCCCATAATATTACAATGCCATATTTTTACTGTACCTTTTCTACGTGTAGATACATGAAATACTTACCATTGCGTTACAATTGCCTGCAGTGTTCAATACTCGCTGTACAGGTTTGCAACCTAGGACCAACAGGTCATACGTTATAGCCTAGGTCTGTAGTAGGCTATACCATCCAGGTTTGTGTAAGTACACTCTATGATGTTCATTCAACAGTGAAGTCACCTAATGGTAAATATCTCAGAATGTATCTGTGTCAGTCTGTTCTTGTGTTGCTATAAAAAAGAAATACCCAGGGCAGGATAATTTATAAAGAAAAGAGGTTTAATTAGCTCATGGTTCTGCAGGCTGTACACAAAGCATGGCACAGACAACTGCATCTGGTGAGGGCCTCAGGAAGCTTACAGTCGTGGTGGAAGTCAATGAGGGAGCTAGCCTATCACATGTTAAGAGAGGGAATGGGGAGGTCCTACATTCTGTTCAACAACTAGATCTCACATGAAGTAACTGAGCAAGAATTCACTCATCACCAAGGAGATGGTGCTAACGCATTCATGAGAGATCTGCTCCCATGATCCAATACCTCCCATTAGGCCCAATCTCCTGCAGGTCACATTTCAACATGAGATTTGGAGGAGAAAAACATCCAAACCTCATCAGTGTCCTCGTTGTTAAGCCAGGTATGACTATAATTGATACTGTCTTCTAAGGGCCCATGGACAAGATCCCTTACTACCTATAAACTTACACCTTCTCTCAAATAACTTACTTGCTTTTTAAATTATTACCCTGTGGTTTCAGTGAATCTATTGTCACATACTCAGAGACTTAGATTATCATCGAGACTAGATAAACATAAAACATTATGTGTTGATATGGAGGTTTATTAAATTCAAAAACACCATGTAACAAAATATGCTACAGCTGAATACATATTTAAATAAATGTTAAATAATGCTCTTTACAATTACTTGATCACCCATGGAAATCCCTATATTCATATAAACTAAGAAAAAATAAATAACATAGCTGAAGAAATGCTTATCAAATTAGAAAGTTCAGAGAATTACATAGCAATGTAAAAGAACCCAAGGGAGAGGTTTATCCTTTATGAAAAACAGAGTTTATAATTTATGTCTTTCCCACTTGTCTCTTTTCTTCCTTCTCTGCTGTCCTAGTTTTCAGCAGCATTCATTAAGCAAAACACATTTGCATTGAGGTTACCTTGAGTATTTCTATTCTCCACTAACAAACCACATTTCTTCTCACATAAATCCAGGTAGACTTCAGAGTAATTTTTAAAATACTTTTCAAAATAGACTTTATTTTTAGAACAGCTTTAGTAACTCACAGCAAAATTGAGAGAAAGGAACAGAGACTTCCTGTAAAGCCCCTGTTCCTATACATGCACAGCCTCTCCCCCTCCAGTATCAATTCCCTGCACCAGGGTGATGCATTTAGTACAATTAATCAACCTACGCTGACACATCATTATCACATAAAGTGCATAGTTTACATCAGAGTTCACTCTTGATGTAGTATATTCTATGGGTTTTGACAAACATATAATAATATGTATCCACCACTACAGTGTCATACAGAATAATTTCACAGCCCCAAAAATCTTCTGTTCTCTGCCTATTCATCTCTCTTTCCCCTCTAACCCTGGCCAACCACTGATCTTTCTAGTATCGCCATAGTTTTGTCTTTTCCAGAATGTCATAGAGTTGAATCAAACAGTATGTAACCTCTCCATATTGGCTTCTTTCACTTAGTAATAAGGACTCATTTAAGTCTCCTTTTCAAGATTTGATAGCTCATTTCTTTGCACAGCTGAGCAATATGTCATTGTCTGGATGTACCACAGTTCATTTATCCATTCACTTACTGGAGGACATCTTGGTTGCTTCCAAGATGTTGGATGCATTTGCCAGTTATTATTAAAGCTGCAACAAACAACCTTGTGCAGTTTTTTTTTTTTTTTTTTTGTGGATACAATTTTCAGCTCCTTTGGGTAAATACTGAGAAGAATAATTGCTGGATCACATCATAAAAGTATGTTTAGTTTGATAGGAAAGTGTCAAATATTCTTCCAATGCAGCTGTACCATTTTGCATTCTCACTAGCATTGAATAAGAGCTCCTGTTGCCTTCCATTTTGCCATCAATGAGGGTTGTCAGTGTTTTGGGTTTTTGGCCATACTAACAGGCCTTCAGCAGTATCTCACTTGTTTTAATTACCATTTCCTTAATGACATATAATGCAGAGCATCTTTTCATATGCTTATTTCTCATTTGCATATCTCTTTGATGAGAGGTCTGTTCAGGTCTTTGGCCCATTTTTAAAATCAAGTTGTTCTTTTTTATTGTTGAGTTTTGAGGGTTCTTTATATATTTTGGTTAAGAATCCTTCATCAGTTATGTCTTTTGCAAATTATTTTCTGTCTGTGGCTTGTCTTTTCATTCGCTTGATTGTGTCTTTCAGGGGCAGAAATTTTTTATTTTAATTAAATATTGCTTACCAATTCTTTCTTTAGAAGATTGTGTCTTTGGTGTTGTATCTAAAAAGCCTTTGCCCAAACCTATGTCATCTAAGTTTTTTTCAATGTAATCTTGTAGGAGTTTTATAGTTTTGCATTTTACATACAGGTCTGCGATCTATTTTGATTTAATTTTTTTCGTGAGAAATGTAAGTTCTATATCTAGATTCTTTTTTTTCATATGTGGATATTCAGTTGTTCTAGCACCATTTGTTGAAAAGATTATTCCTCATTATATTGCCTTTATTCCTTTGTCAAACATCAGTTGATTATACTTAGATTATCTATTTGGACTCTCTATCCTGTTCCTTTGACTTATTTGTCTATTCTTTCACTAATATCACACTATATTAATTACTGTGGCTTTATGGTATGTCTTGAAGTAAGTTAACATCAATCCTCCAACTGTATTATTCTTCTTCCATATTGTATTTGACTATCCTGAGTCTTTTGCCATTTCAGAAAAACTTTAGGATCAGTTTGTTGATATCTACAAAGAAACTTGCTTGGATTTTGACTAGGATTTTATCGAACCTATAGACATGATGTCTTGACACTATTGAGTCTTAATATACATAAGCATGAAATATCTTCCCATTTATCTAGTTATTTTTTATTTCTTTCATTAGAGTTTTGTAGTTTTCCTCATAACACTCTTTCACATATTTTGTTTGATTTATAGCTATTTAATTTGGAGAGGTGTCAATGTAATTTGCGTTATGTTTTAAATTTCATATTTCATGTGTTCATTTATGGTATGTGGAAAGAGATTGATGTTTCTGTGTTTACTTTGTATCCTGCAAAATTGCTATAATCTTTTCTTAGTTCTAAGAGTTATTTGGTCAATTCTTTCAACTTCCTACATAGACAATCATATCACCTATGAACAGTTTTACTTCTTCTTTCCCTATGAGTATATCTTTTATTTTATTGCCTTATTGTACTATCTATGGCTTCCACTATGGTGTTTAAAAGGAGTCATAAAAGAAGACATCCCTACTTTGTTCCTAATCTTCATGAGACAGCGTCTCATTTTTTTTTTTTTTTTTTTTTTTGAGACGGAGTCTCGCTCTGTCACCCAGACTGGAGTGCAGTGGCGTGATCTCTGTCTCCCGGGTTCACACCATTCTTCTGCCTCAGCCTCCCCAGTAGCTGGGACTACAGGCACCCGCCACCACGTCCGGCTAATTTTTTGTATTTTTAGTAGAGATGGGTTTTCACCATGTTAGCCAGGATGGTCTCGATCTCCTCACCTCGTGATCCTCCTGCCTCAGCCTCCCAAAGTGCTGGGATTACAGGCATGAACCACAGCACCCGGCCGATAGCTTCCTCATTAACTATGTTGTTAGCTATAGGTTTTTTTGTAGACATTTTTTGTCAAGTTAAGGAACTTCTCCTTTATTCTTGTTTACTGAGTTTTTATCATAAACGGCCGTTAGATTTTGCCAAATGCTTTTTCTGTATCTACTAATATATGATCATGTAATTTTTCTTCTTTAACCTGTTGATGTAATGAAAGACATTAATTTTTTATTGTTGAAACAGCCCTGCATACCTGGGATAAATCTCATTTGATCATCATGTATAATTATTTTTATATATTTTAAAATCTGATTTACCAATATTTTTTGAGGATTTTTACATGCATGTTTATGAGAGATATTGGTCTATAGTTTTCTTTTCTTGTAATATCTTTGGTTTTGGTGTTAGGTTAATATTGTCCTCATAGAATGAGTCAGGAAGTAGCTCCTCTGCTTTTATCTTGTAAAAGAGACTGTAGAGAATTGGTATAATTTCTTTCCTAAATAAAATTCGCCAGTAAACCCGTTGGGACCTGGTACTTTCTGTTTAAGAAAATTATTAGTTATTTCTTCAAGTTCATTATCAGTTGTAAGCTGATTCAGATTGTTCATTTATTCTTGTATGAGTTTTGGCAGATGGCGATTCTCAAGGGTTTGGTCCATTTCATCGAGGTTTACCAAATTTCTGAACATAGAGTTGATATCACAACTTGATGTTTAGGCTCTGTTAATGTCCGTGAGATCTTTATTGATATCTTTATTTCATTTCTGATATTAGTAATTTGTTGTCTTCTCTACTTTTTCTTAGTTAGCCTGGTTAGAGGTTTATTGATTTTATTGATCCTTTCAAAGAATCAGCTTTTGATTTTGTTGATTTTCTCTAGCGATTTTTGGTTTTCAATTTACATTGATTTCTGCTTTAATTTTTATTTTTATTTTTTTCTGCTTACTTTGGCTTTAATTTTTTTCTTTTCCCAGTTTCTAAGGTAGAAGCTTAGATTTTTCAATTTTAGATCTTTCTTACTTTTCAATGACATAAATTTTATTGTGAGCACTGCTTTCATTGCATCTCAAAATTTAATAACTTGTGCTTTCATTTTTAATTAGACAAAATATGTTTTAATTTCTCATATGATTTCTTCTTTAACTCATGTGTTATTAATTAGAACAGTCATTATGGAAAACAGTTTGGAGGTTCTTCAAAAATTAAAGACAGAACTAATATATAATCTAACAATCCCACTTCTGGGTGTATATTCAAAGGAAAGGAAATCAGTATGTTGAAGAGAGATCTGCACTCTCATGTTCATTGCAGCATTATTTACAATAGCCAAGATATGGTACCAACCTAAGTGTCTAATGATAGATGAATAGATAAAGAAAACATCGCACATATACACAAAAAATTCAGTCCTAAACAAATCCTGTCATTTGCAACAATATGTATGAACCTGATGGGCTTATATTAAGTGAAATAAAATGGACAAAGAAAATCAAATACTGCATAATCATACTTATATGTGGAATCTTAAAGAGTTGCATTCACAGAAGCAGTAAATAGAATGATAGTCACCAGGGGAAGGGGAAGGAATGAAGATGTTGGTCAAAGCATACACAGTTTTAGTTAAGCAGGATGAATAAGTTTAAGTTCTGCAGATCTATTTTACAGCATGGTGATGATAGTTAATAATAACGTATTGTATGCTTGAAAATTGCTAAGTGAATAGATCTTAAATGTCCTTACCACAAAAATAATAAGCATGCGAGGTTTTGAATAGGTTATTTAATTTAATTTAATAATTACAATCAATATGTATATCAAAATATCTTGTTGTACACCTTAACTATATACAATTTCTATTTGTCGATTATACCTTCATAAAGGTGGAAGAGAAATAGAAGTGGATTGTTTAATCTTCATATATTTTGGGATTGCCATCTATCTTTGTTATTATCTCTAATTTAATTCTAGTTTGGTAAGAGAGCATACTTTGTATGATTTCTAATCTTTCAGTTTTTTAAAAGTGCATTTTGTAGCCCAGAGTGTAATCTATCTTAGAAAATGTGGGAAAACTTAAGAAGACTGTGTATTCTGCTGTTGTTGGATGAAGAAGTTGATAGATGTCAATGATATTCAGTTAATCAGTGACATTATTGAGTTCAACTATGTTCTTATTTATTTTCTGTCTGCTGGATCTGTTCATTTCTAATAGAGATGAAATTTCCAATAATAATAGATTCATCTAATTCTCCTATTTCTACCAGCTTTTCCATCACTTATCTTAATGCTCTGTTGTTAAGCACATACACATTGAAGACTGTTATTTCTTCTGAGAGAATTGACCCCTTTATCATTATGTAATGCTTCTCTTTATCCCTGAAAACTTATTTGCCTTGAACATTCTCCGTCTCACATTAATATAGCTGTATCTGCTTTCCTCTGATTAGCATTATCATGGTATATATTCTCCATCCATTTACTTTTAATCTACATGTGTCTTGATATTTAAATGGGATTCCCTGCAAATGACATACAGTTGACACTTGTTTTGTTATCTACTTTGAAGATCTTTGTCTTTTAATAAAGTAGTAATTAGGGTTTAAGGTGATTATTGATATACTTAGATTAATAACTACCATTTTTGTTACTGTCTTCTATTTATTGCCCTTGTCCTTTGTTACTATTTTTGTTTCCATTATTCTTCCTTTTTATTGTTGGTTTCAAATGGGTATTTTATATGATTCAATTTTCTCTCCTTTTTTAACATATCAGTTATACTTGTTTTCTTCAAAACTTTAAAAAATAGTTGTTCCTAGAGTTTACAGCTTGTTCAAAATAATATCAACAATATATTCAATTATGTACACTTATGTATACACATAAGCTTAGATATGCTTATACATAAGAAATATTACAACTAATCTGAGCTCACCTTTAAATAATACTACACTGCTTCACAAAGAGTAGAAGGACCTTATAAAAATAAAGTAATCCTGAATTTTTCTCCTGCACATTATATCACTGCTGTCATTCATTTCTTATACATAAGCATAACTAAGCTTATATGTATACAAAAGTATACATAATTGAATATATTGTTGCTATTACTTTGAACAAGCTATTATATGCTAGATCAATTAAGAATAAGAAAAATAAAAGTTTTTATCATACCTTCACGTATTCCTTCCCTAACGCTCTTCTTTTCTTTACGTAGATCTGAATTTCTGATCTTCTCTCTAAGGAACTTCTCTCTAAGGAACTTCTTTTAACATTTCTTGTAAGGTAGTCTTCCGACAAAAAAGAAATAAAATAAAATAAAATAATCCCTCAATTTCTGTTTGTTTAAGAAAGTTTTTATTTCTCCTATATTTTTGAAGAATAATTCTGCTTAGTAGAGAATTCTAGGTTGGTGGAGGTTTTTCCTCAACATTTAAATATTTCACCTCACTCTTTTCTTTCTTTCATAGTCTCTGAGAAGTCAGATGTTATTCTTATCTTTTCTTCTCTATAGGCAACCTGTTCCACTGGCTTCTTTCAGGATTTTTTCTTTATTTTTGCTTCTCTACAGTTTGAAAATTACATGCTTACATGTTGTATTTTGGCATTTATCCTGTTTGGTGTTTTCTGAGCTTACTTTACTTGTGGTCTAGTGTTTAATGTTAATTTGGGGAAACTCTCAGTCATTATTGCTTCAAGTAATTCTTCTGTTCCTTTCCCTAGTTGTTCTCCCTCTAGTATTTTCATTATATACATGCTATACCTTTTGTAGTTATTCCACAATTCTTGGATATTCCGCTCTGTTTTTGTTTTTGTTTTTTACAACCTTTTTTGTCTTTGTTCTTCATTTTGGGAGTTTTCTACTGAGATATCCTCAAGCTCAGAAATTTCTTCGCCAACCCTGTGCAGTCTACTATTAAGCCCATGAAAGACATTCTTCATTTCTCTTACAGTTATCATGGTATATAAAATCTCTAGCTATTCTTTTGATTTCTTTTGATTCTCTTTTTAAGTTTCACCTTTTTGCTTACATTGCCCATCTGTTCTTGCATCCTGTCTATTTTGTCCATTAGAGTCTTTAGCATATTAATCATAATTATTTTTGGTTTGGGCCATAATCCTGAGAGACACAATCCCAAACACCATAATCCTGAATGTTGAAGTCAGAAAACACCAAAATTCCTAAAGTCTAAAATCCCAACAATCACAATCCTCAAAGATAAAAATTCTGAAAATATTTTGAAAAACTAATTTTAAAATTATTCAAAATATATTTATTTGCATTTTAAAGAGTATTTAAAGGCATGTTGTTTTTAACATGTTTGACATATAAAACATGACAACACTTCATAGGCCAGCATAATAAAATAGGCCAACACAATAAAATAGGCTATAGTAACATTTAAATATTAAAATACTTAATAAAATATTAATAAAATAAAATATTCAAATGTTAAATGCATATTTTTGCAAGCATAAACACTCATGTATACTAACAGTCACACAGGTACAACAGCTATGAGTAGACAAACTGTTTTCATAAAACAATAGCTTATATAGCTGTAGTCATCTGAAATATAATGGACAACATGTCTTTTTTGTTTATTTTAGTTTAAGTTCAGGAGTACACATGCAAGTTTGTAATTTTGATAAACTTGTGTCATGGGGTTTTGCTGTACAGTTTATTTTGTCACTCAGGTATTAAGCCTAGCACCCATAGGTATTTTTCCTGAACCTCTCACTCCTCCCACCACCACCGTCAAGTAGGCCCCAGTGTGTGCTCTTGCCCTCTATGTATCCATGTGTTGTCATCCTTTTACTCCTACTTATAACAACATGCAGTATTTGGTTTTCTATTTCTGTGTTAGTTAGCTAAGGATAAAGGCCTCCAGCTCCATTCATGTTCCTGCAAAGAACATGATCTTATTATTTTTTATGGCTGTATAGTATTCCATGGTGTATATGCACCACATTTTCTTTATCCAGTCTACCACTGATGGGCATTTAGATTGATTCCATGCCTTTGCTATTGTGAAAGTGCTGTGATAAACACATGTGTGCATGTGTCTTTATGACAGAATGATTTATATTCCTTAAGTATATACCCAGTAATGGGATTGCTGGGTCAAATGGTATTTATGTTTCTAGGTCTTTCAGGAATTGCCACACTCTTTTCCACAATGGTTGTATTACAACTTCAGCAAAGTCTTAGGATACAAAATCAATGTACAAAAATCACTAGCATTCCTATATACCAATAACAGTCAAACTGAGAGCCAACCCAGGAATGCAATCCCATTCATAGTTACCACACAAAAAATAGTTAGGAATACAGATAACCATGGATGTGAAATATCTTTACAAGGAGAACTACAAAACACTGCTAAAAAAATATCAGAGATGACACAAACAAACAGAAAAACAATCCATGCACCTTGATAGGAAGAATCAATATTGTTAAAATGGCCATACTGTCCAAAGCAATTTATAGATTCAGTGCTATTCCTATTAAACTCCCCATGACAGTCTTCACAGAACAAGAAAAAACTATTTTAGAATTCATATGGAACCGAAAAAGGGCCTGAATACCCAAGACAGTCCTAAGCAAAAAGAGCAAAGCTGAAGTCATCACAGTACCAGACTTCAAACTATACTACTGGGCTACAGTCACCAAAACAGCATGGTACTAGTACAAAAACAGACACATAGACCAATGAAACAGAAGAGAGATCCCACAAATAGGGCCACACACCTACAACCATCTGATCTTCAACAAAGCTAACAAAAGCAAGCAATGGGGAAAGGACTCTCTATTCAATAAATGGTACTGAGATAACTGGCTAGTCATATGCAGAAGACTGAAACTAGACACCTTCCTTACACCGAGTACAAGAATTAAATCAAGGTGGATTGATAACTTAAATGTAAAACCCAAAACTGTAAAACCCAAAATTGTAAAAACCCTGGAAGACAACCTAGGCAATACCATCCTGGACGTAGGAACAGGCAAAGATTTTGTGATGAAGATACCAAAAGCAAAGGCAAATGAAAGCTAAAATTGACAAATGGGATCTAATTAAATTAAGAGTTTTGGCATAGCAAAAAAAAAAAAAAAATCAACAGAATGAACAGACCGTCTACAGAATGGAAGAAAATACTTGTAAACTATGCACTGACAAAGGTCTAGTATCCAACATCAATAAGGAACTTAAATTTATACAAAAAACCAAACGACAAATAAACAACCTCATTGAAAGGTGGGCAAAGGACACAAACAGACATATTTCAAAAGAAGATATACATGTGGCCAACAAGCGTATGAAAAAAAGCTCAATATCATTGATCATTATAGAAATGCAAATCAAAACCACAATGAGATACCATCTCATACCAATCAGAATGGCTGTTATTAAAAGGTCAAAAAATAACAGGCGTGGGAGAGGTTGCAGAGAAAAAGAAATGCTTACATGCTGTTGGTGGGAGTGTAAATTAGTTCAACCTATGTCTGTTGACAAGATCAATCAAAATATATTGCCCATATATGCAGTCACCAAAAGAACCAAGATCTTGAGAAATTATATAGTTTATAAATGCAGATGTACAAAAAAGACATCTCTTCCTTTACTGAGAACCTTTCAATGTTTTTATGTACACACAAAATCTCTATACACAAAGTCATGTTGCAAGAATGCACTATGATGGAGTCAAATTTGCCAAATATGCATAAACTGAATTAAAACTCTCTAAAAGTCTCTACATAATTTATAACTTCACTATTAGAAATGATACAAAGATGAAACACAGAGCATAGTGAATTGTGAAAAATAAGGCTGACAATTTAAAATCGTGCAACAAAAACCAAAAGAAAAACATTTTAAAAACTAAAAAGAAAATTTGTTATATTAAAACGTGTATTACAGATATACATTATGCGCATTTGTGCAGAGGTAGTCCATTAAGAGCTGGCCAACTTTTACAGTTGTTAATTATATTTTAAGTCTTGCATCTTGATAAGTAACTACTTTTTTTTTTCTTTTAGGACATATCTCTCCTTGGAAAACATGTTCACATTCATTTTCTATATGACCCTGCTTTTTTTGAAATCTTTCTATGATTCAATATACAGCGACATGTGTATTCCCTATAGAATTTTCCCATTTTCAGTGCTATGTTTCTGTATTGTTTTGAGTGCCCAGAAACCCATTCTGCATGCACTCATATATAGACCGCATATTTGGCAGAAACAATACTGGTGATCGAACAGCAATGCCTTTGAGTAAATGTCTTCTTATCTTACCAGAAACTTTACTGCATTACTCAGATAAACGAGACTTTAATTCATTAAAATCTCATGAAAGTCCATAGTCTGGAAGGAATGCCAGTGCAGGCAAATGACATGTTTTTAAACTGAAGTTTTGGTCATGCCGTATTGTGTAGCCAATCCACTCATCTAAATTTTCTACCAAATGTATTGCTCTGAATTTTTTTTTAAAAAAATGTTTATTGGTACCTTGAAATTCACTTTGAAGGCAAGTGAATTTTTTTATTTGATGACACCTAATTTCAAATCTATCATTATGGTTTGGTGATTCAATTAGATGTCAGGAATTTAGACCTTAGGGATTTTTATCTTTAGAGATTTTGAACTTTCAGAATTCCAGCATTCGATACTACAGTGTTTGGGATTGTGTCTTTCAGGATTATGATCAGAACCCCCTCTCCTTCACGAATAGAGAATTTTTCCTCTGATTCTGGATCTAGATTCATAAACACTATTTCTAAATGTATCTTTAGAAAAGAAGGCAAGGAGGAGCAAAGGCACATCTCACATGGCGACAGGAAAGAGAGAACTTCTGCAGGGGAACTCTCCTTTATAAAACCATCAGATCTCACGAGACTTATTTACTATCACACGAACAGCACAAGAAAGACCCACCCCCATGATTAAATTACCTCCCACTGGGTCCCTCCCACAACACATGGGAATTATGGGAGCTACAATTCAAGATGAGATTTGGATGGGGACACAGCCAAACCGTATCACCATCATCCTATTGCACATGGCAAGCCACACCAGAAGCAAGATGAACTCTTCACTGATTCTGTTCTGGCATATTAAATCTACATAATGAAAGTCACATCAAACATGCTGACTTGGTCAAACATGCTGACTTGGTCATATTCATGACCTCTAACCTAAATTGGTACATCAACACCAAAAATTTATGACTTCCCTTATTACTCCTACACAACCACATTGGCTTCACTCACAGCAGACAAGCAAGTTTCCTACTTCATTGAGGCTTCCAGATTTCTTCCTGTCAGCTGAATGATATGTATCTCCCTCCAAAATGTACTCAGTTTATGCCAACCACATCTACCTGTTTTATTCTCTTGCATCCAATTTCTACCTACTTCTTTAAGACCTACCCACCTCATCACCTGCTTTTCATCACCTGACCTCAAGTCCTCTCAAGCTATTCAGTTTTTTCTTCCTGTCTCAGACTTCCTCACAGAAGAATTGAAGAGCCTGTATATTTCCTTCACTACAAATATTTATGCCTCAAATTGTGCAAGTCATGGAATTGACTTCCTAATTGCTAAATAGGTGACTTTTTACAATTCTCACCTGAGTACATTTTTGCTACATTTGACACCATTGCCTACTACCTCACTTGTTTTATTTAAATGGCACAACATTTATTTTTCACTTTTACTATTTAAATTTTTGTTAGGTAAACCTCAAATCTATACAAAAATTGAGAGACTGTTATAATAAACTTCCACATACCCAACAACAAGCTTTAAGAACTCTCAATTTGTTGTCAATATTGTTTCATCTATTCTCTGTCCCACCACCCTCATCCCCGGTTATTTTGAAAATATCTCATACAATGTGTCACTTCATCAATAAATATTTCAGTACGTATCTCAAAAGATAAATAATTCTTTTGAAAGAAATTTTTAAAAACATCATTGTCAAATGTAAATATTAGTAAGTCTTTAATATCTATGCTCACAAAGATATCTTCTAATAATGTGTTTGTTTGAATCATATCCAAACAATGCCCATACATTGCAAGCGGTTGAATGTGTTTCCCTTTTTTCCTTGCAATTTGGTTAATGAAGAAACTGGGAGAGTGGCAGGGTGGAGCATGCCTACAGTCCTAGCTACTCTGGAGAGCAAGTCACGAAGATCTCTTGAGTTCAGGGGTTTGAGTCCAGCCTGGACAACATAGAGGGACCCTCGTCTCCAAAATATGACTAACTAAATAAATAATAAGATAATAAAATACAATTTTTTAAAAGAAACAGAGTAATTTATCCTGCAGTTTTCTACAGTTGGAATTTTGCTGATTGCAAAATTTTGTGTTATTCAACATGTTTCTCTCTTTCTTATATTTATTTTAAATGCATGATTAGATCTACAGGCTTGGTTAACCTCAAATTTTATTACACACACACACACACACACACACACACACTCACAACCACAGAAGAATACTCCAAAAGCTGTAATGTGTTCTTCCATCAAGAGCTACATAATGCCAGGTTGTCTCTAATTTATGATGTCAGTAGCCATTGATAGTCATTGCCAAAATCCATTATTTCTTCCAAGGCTTCAAAAGTATTATACTGTAATTCTAACATTTCTCCTCTTCTTACCTGAAATACTTTTGCTGCCTTGAAATTTAATTGTTAGTCTTCATCCAGGGGTTGTTCTAGATACCAGGAAGAATACCACAGACAAACGTCTCTGCTTTCTTGGAGTCTATATTTCAGTGGCACTTAGTTCCCATATATAGTAGGTGCTCAAATAACACCAGTTACTGGATTTACACATGGTTCTCTTTCTACTGAATTCCTCTTAAATGCTAATGTCCTCATGGTCCTATTCAGAGCCTATTGTTCTTCTTACTATACTTTTCACAAGTGGTCTTATTCATTCTCATTATTTCAAAGATTACTACTGATTATCATTCACATTTATTAATAATTTCCAATGTATCAGGTACTATTCTAAGAAGAGTACATATATTGAATCATTTCATTTTCAAGACAATCAAATAAGGCAGTTACTATTTGTTCCAGTTGGTATTTATGATAGCCAGGAGAATGCTTCTCTCTGATCTCTGCTATTAACAGAGATCTCAGCTCCTGGGATCTGAAAATCATCACAGCCTTTGTACCGAGGCCACATTTTTCAATGCTTCAGGGATGAAGACCCTCTGACAGGTGGATTTAGCTCAAGGACTCCTCAACAGGCCCACTGAACTTGCCTTAGAACAGCTCAGCTCTGCCCAAACTTCTGCCTTCCTTCCCTCTCTCCTTCAGTAAGGGATGGACATACATTATCAACTGATAGCCCTCCAAGTTTTTCCTGGCTTTCTCTCAACTTTCTCTTCCAGGCATTTTCTTTAATAAAGAGCTTCCATATTTAATCTCTTCCTACTGTTGGATACATTATCACTGTATAACAAATTGTCCCAGAACTTGGTGGAATAAAACAATCATTTTATTCTGTGGATCCAGAATTCTAACAGAGCTCAGTAGGGATGGCTTGTTTCTGCTCCATGACATCTAGGACCTCACCTGGGAAGATTGGGCAGCTAGGGTGACTGAAAAACTGGGGACTTTTGACAGTATGTTCACAAATATGTGTGACAGCTAATACTAGCTCTCAGCTGGAACCTCGCCTAGGGCAATCAATCAAGCATTTACATGTGTCTCATGTAGATTGGGCTTCCTCACAGCATGGCAGCATCATGGTTGTTGGACTTCTTATATGCAGGTTCAGGGCTCCAAAAATGAGTGCACCTGCAGGAAACAGAGACGCTGCATTGCCTTTTATGATGCAGCCCCTAAAGTCATATTGTGTCACTTTTGTCATGCTCTGTCAGAAGAAGCGGTCACAACCTTGCCCAGATTCAGAATTGGGGAAATACATCCAATATCTCAATGGGAAAAGTGTCAAAGAATTATTAGGCCATTTTTAAAAACCACTATACTATTTTCTTATCAGTTTCCCAGAGAAGGAGACTGAGGCACAGAGAAATTCCCCAGCCACAATCAAGTCATCTAAATCCTGAACTGACATGTAACTTTAGAATGATGCAGCCTCTGTGTATTTGAATTGATTGTGCCCTTAGATTTAATACCCTCAAATTGAGTGTTTCATCATCCACCTTTTATCCTCTGTTACTCTCCTGTAGCATATGATTCCGTCTAACCAGTGATTCAAGCCAAAAATCCTGGGAGTGCTCTTGGAGTTTTCCTCTCACCGTCATCCATGAATTGAATCAGTCCAATGCTATTAGGCAGGAGTTGTTCATATTTGAAATACCTGCCCAACTGTATCTCTTCTGTTTCCATAAATTACATTAGAATCAGCTAAAACTTCCATTTGCACATAGGCAGGAAATTCACTACTCCCGTTGCTGCGCTGCCCATCTTCTGGGTCTTCTAAAAGACTGGAGAAGTCTGCCCAGGCAATGGCAACGCTATTGAAGGACAGACCCTAGTGGTGGTCTCCCTCCTGATTTGGTCACTGCCTTTGCCTCCTCATTGCCAAATGATAGAGCAAGAAATACCAGACACCGTTATCTGAATGGGCTATGCCTTGGTAAGATCTCCCCTGCCATGACCCTGCCATATGCCAATATTGTGCCTGGGTTCTGAGTATTGAGTTATTTCAGCTACATGCAGAGAATCCTCTCTGGGACCTCACCATCAATGAGATCTCAGGAGTTAACTCTCGTGCCACCTGAAGCCACAGCCCTTGCTTGGGTTTTGTGAAGGTCATGTTGCTTTCTTTTTCAACTTTGTGATCAATGCTTTTATTTATCTCCCTTTCACACACAAGAAAACCTCAGCTTCTCTAAGAAGGGATCTGAATCCAGGAGCACTAAGAAGTTTCTTCACCTTCTCTGGAAGGAAAATATCATCTCTGTCTTACTAATGACACACAATGAGTCTCCCACATGGGGTCAAGCAATAGGACTCTGTTTTATCAGTTGCTGAGGTAACTGAATCAAACAGGCAAAGTTTTCTTAGGGCTTCCTGCTACATGTACCAGATTTTCCTTCTAAACATTTCTCAAATCATTCCCTCTCCCTTAGTCCTGCTTTTACCAGCTCAGTCCAGGTCCTAATCATCCCTCTCCTAGACTTTATAAAGGAGCTGTATACAAAAGGCTTCTAGTTCCTCAGGCAGTGTCTTAGAAAGCCCTACAGCTGGGCGCCTGGAAAAGTCAATCCAGGCAGTTCATAGCCACAAGAGCTGCTACAAACAGAAAAGCACCACTTCAATCTCCTTCATGAGGCAGAAGCATTTGCCCCTTAACATGCATGAAGCAATCTCCTCTTAGGATTGAATTTGGAGAATAAGAAAGTGGTGATCTTCTGCCACCAAAAAGAAAAGTTATAGAAAACTCCAACCGAAAACAAAAATTTGACCATGAGTGTGACTTAGGACAGGCCGTCATTTGAAACCCTATAGTGGTCCCCAACAGGCTCAAAGGGAAGCTGCTTCTTTATGTGATACAAGGACTTTCATGATCTGTACCCACTACACACACACAGACACACACACACAGAGAGAGAGAGAAAGAGAGAGATACACACACACACACCACTCCAGCATCTTCCTTTTGCACACGATCTTCCAACAACAATGAACAATTTGTATTTCCCAGCAGACGTTGTATTACAGCCCTAAGCTTTTGTTCATCCCTCCCTTCTGCCTAGCCCTATCCACCCCACTAACCCCCTATCCA
The DNA here is from genome assembly GCF_008728515.1 of Papio anubis. NCBI lineage: Eukaryota > Metazoa > Chordata > Mammalia > Primates > Cercopithecidae > Papio > Papio anubis. Next base: position 91,479,481 of record NC_044982.1, read on the forward strand.
ATCTTTCACAATCAATTTGACCATTATCTCGACCAGAAAGCCCGAACCCCTACCTCTCTCAAGCCTCGGCCAATGTAGGTGCCCATCCTCTGCACTCAAAAACACACTGCAAATCATTATCACTGCTTTATAACTATCAGATCAGGAGTCTGTCCCACTCTATACTGGGGGTTGCTTAGACACAGGGCCTGATTTTAATCTATCTTTGTGTCTCTGTGCCTAGGAGAGGGCCTAGTAGATGTACACACTCAGAAATTGTGTGTTGCATCCATTGATTCAATCTCATTACAGTTACAGTACTCTTTTATTACCCTACCCTCCCAGATCAAATATTTTTGCATACTCATAACTTTCTCCTGTATCATTCTTGTCAGTTTACAATCTGCTTTATTTTTTGCCATGACTTAGCCTTATAGTTCTCCAAGCTTAGCATTCTCCTTGTAAGAATTCAGCATTCTTCACTTCCGCCTTCTTTGCTCCTTTTTTGGTCTCATATTCCTCAACTGCCTCATAGTAGTTATTTGTGTGTTTGCTTGTGTCTTCCAGTGGATTGGTGTCTGTGGAGAGAAGGAGCTAACTATGAGGCTTTGTTCTCCTCACAACACAAGTCCAGGCCCTGCTCATAATAGATATTCAATAAATATTAGTTTTGCTCTGTTGACAGTTCTGAGTCAGATATGCCTTGGCTTACTTTTTAAATTTTTGATTATATTCACATAAGTAAAATTCACATATTTTGGCATGTAATTCTGAGCCATGGAAAACACATAGTGATATAATCATACCACAAGTAAGATTTAGAACAGCTCCATTATCCCAAAAATGCCTGCAAGCTGCCCTATCATAGTACAAAATTCTACTTTCCCTGAGTTCCTAGAAACCATTTATCAGTTCTCTGTCCCTGTAGTTTATCCTTTCTTTAGTGTCATGTAATGGGAATCATGCCATATGTAGCCATTAGCTTGTTTCACCTAGAAAAGTGCATTGAGAGTCACTCATTTTGGTGCAGTGAAACAGTTCACTTTTTATTGCTGAAGAGCATTCTATTGGATGGATACACCATTGGATGGATATACCATTCCATTGGATGGATTCACTAGTTGAAAGACATCGAATTGTTGCCAATTTGGGGCATTTATGAGTCATGCTATTTTAAATATTTGTATGCAGATTTTTGTGTGAACATACATTTTCATTTCATTTGAATAAATACCTAAGGGTGGAATTGCTGGGCGTTACAATAAGTATACATTTAACTTTATAAGAAACTGCCAATATTTTCTAAGAATACAATATGACTGTGCCATTTGATATTTTTATCAGCAATATGTGTTCCAGTTGCTCCACATCATCCCCAACTCTTGGAAATGTCCATTTGTTTCACTCTGTTTTGTTTGGTTTTAGTCAATCTGATAGGTGAATAGAGTTATCCCATTGTGGTTTTAACTTGCATTTTCCTCATTAATAATGATGTTGAGCATCTTTCCATGTGTTTATTTGCTATTCACATATTACCTTCTTTGAGAAAGTGTCTGCTCAAGCCTTTTGCTCATTTTTTATTGAGATATTTCTTACTGTAAGTTTTGAGAATTCTGTATATTTTTTGAACAAATGGCCTTTGTCGTAAAAAGAGAAAAGAAAATGTGGGGTGGGTGCATGCATAAAGGATGGAGAAAAGTGAGGGAAAAGCATTTCTTGGCCAAACAACAAGGACTTCTTCTTCTTTTAAGCTCTGGCTTGTCCTATGCTAGACACTGCTGTGACTCTCAAACTGCTACACTGTCTCAGGACCAGAGACTCCCTCACTCCCACACCTATGAAATATAACGGAATCCTGCATGATTCAAAAGGCACCTGAATTGCTTCAGGGTCAAAATGATGAACATCAATTATCCCAATAGCAGCAAAGAACAGATGCAAAAGTTAATAGAGTTTTCTGGATGACAGAATGCTGAATAGACAAATCCATGCTGCATTATACAGCAAAAGCTACTGAAATGTGGAGACATGAAAAAAAAATTGGTGCTAAGCTGCAAGTGCCACACAGTCTGGGGTGTTGTAAATGAGAGAAGTCCTCCACGATTACTACATTGATCACAAGAATCGGCAGAATTTGCCACTGAGCTGATACAAGTAAATCCAAATAAATACCCTCCTAGATGGGGATCCAAATGCTCAATTAGCATTTCAGAACATATTCAGGGAGTTTCAAAGAGCCTAGCACTCTCGTATCATTACGAGGAGGAAAATCTTATCCCAGCCAGGCTTTTTCATTATCCAGTGTTGTGAAAAGCCCTCCATGAGGGGCTGTGAAGTATTCAACCTCCCCATGCACCAGAGTCTGTTTTCAGCCAACAGTCACCATGTGCTCCTCGGGATTATTTTAAAATCTCTCTTCCCTGAGCCATTCTTTTCTTCTATGAGACTTCACTGCATCTTCAATATATAATTTTTTCTTACCTGATTTATTACTTTAATTTTAATTAAAAAATAGATTTTTATTGGCAAGCCTGCACATAACTGAATTGGATCCATCTTATGGGTTTTGACCCAGCTGTTGTCTTCAGTAACTATGCAAATGCCGTGAATGAAACGCAGAGCCCAGCAATGCCTCCTTATGGAGAGCACAGGAAGCCTTGCTCTAGCCTCTCCTCTGACAGACAAAGAGAATCCACCTGCAAATTTTTCGCAGATAATGGACATTTGGATATGGATAACAGGTATTTAAGCAGTGTACTTGCCAACTGAGTTATATGGCAATAATAGTAAAACAGTGTATCTAGTTACTTAAAGAAATAAATTGAGCCTTTCAGGGTTATTAAAATTAAATTTAAAAGGGAGAGAAAAAGCTGTACATGCTGACTGCATGTGGGTGGGTGTCCAAGTGTGCGCACGTTTGCGTTTCTTCGCGAGTTTCCAAACACCAGTGCAGAACCTTGTACATACACAGCCAGAGTAGCCAGTGTGAACAATGTCCTATACGTTGGTTTAAGTTGCTTTGTAAATACAAGTGTAATTGGCATTTAAGGGGCCACTCTAAATTGCCATCGCCCCCTCTGAGCGTGAGTAATCTAATTTTTCTGCAGAGCATGTTGCAGTTTGATAGACAGGTCTCCGAGGACTGTCTTGTATGTCAGCATCAGTGAAAATGAGTTCTGAAGTATAGTCACACCCCCACGCAAGCGAGGAATCCCAATCACCCAAGACTCACAGATCCATTTGCCCCATGTCTTGCTTCGGACAGATAATATATTCATTTGCTTCTGGCTAAAAAAAGAAATATAGTGAGAAACCACTGGTGCATACTGATGGCATCCTCAAGGAGCTGTAATTGGGAGAAGTGATACGCAGCTTCTGAACATGCCAGGGGACCTCAAGCTGCTATCGTCCTTCTTCGCACTGCAGCCAACTGGAAAAAAATGAACCCCCAAACTCTCAGGGGATCTAACTGTCCTCTCTTGTAGGGCTGGAAAATTAAAATCTATCTCCTCGACAAAAAGGGAATTTGTTTGCAAGTGCCACTAAGTATTTAAGCTGAACACTAAATATTATCTGATTAAAATTACTCCCTGAGGGAAAAGTGTTAGCTTTCTTGTCTACTTCCATTGTGTTTAAACAATGTGCGATGGATGTGTGTCTTTCTATATTGAAATATTTAACATAAGAGTATAAAAAGCAAAATCAAATGATGAAACTGCAATGTTTAAAGCGTAGGACGAGTTCACTCATGGAGAAGTTAGCCATGTGCAAGCCTGAGTTCTGCTCATAGAGGCGTATGAACCATCTACTCATAGGCTCTGGTCATTCCCTGGTGAGTAAGCTCGCTTTTGGGAGACAGAGAATTTACCAGGAACTCAAACATCTCCCTTCAATCAGTACTGATAAGCCCTTTACTACTAACCCATATTTTGATATTTAATAATGTGGTATGTATGCTAAAAAGCTGACGACTTTATTATACCAATGTGAATTGTTTTGGATAAAATGTTTTCATTTAGATGCATCAATTCTGTTTTCTATTAGTTAGAACAGTTTATATTTTTGGACACCTTTAGTGTATATACAAGAGCTGTTTTTGTTCAGCAATTTCAGCTTTTGGAAATATCTGGGAATGATTGCTTTGTGTGATAACGAAAGTGCACCTGCTATATTGCAATGTTGGACCTATTTTCTTTATTCTCCCTACAGCGTGCACCGTACAGTAGTTGCCCAATAAACTATGATTTGAAAAGCAAAATGAATCAAATTAGGTAGAGCACATAAGATGACTCACTGCATGTACAACTTTAGGATGTCCCAGAATATGTTTGAAACAATGTGATCAAATTGCAACGTACTGGTCACTGGCATTAAATTCATTAAAGAGGTTGGGCGCAGTGGTTCACACCTGTAATCCCAGCACTTTGGGAGGCTGAAGCAGGCAGATCATTTGAGGTCAGAAGTTCAAAACCAGCCTGGCCAACATGATGAAACCCTGTCTCTACTAAAAATACAAAAATCAGCCAGGCATAGTGGCACAAACCTGTAGTCCCAGCTACTCAGGAGGCCAAGGCAGGAGAATCACTTGAACCCAGGAAGTGGAGGATGCAGCGAGCTGAGGTCATGCCACTGCACTGCAGCCTGGGTGACACAGCACAACTCTCTCTCAAAAAATAATAATAAATTCATTAATGAGAGCTTATAGTCTGTGCTATGGCCTCAAATGCCAGAGAACATATTTGTCAAGTGTTGAGAGCTTTCCAAAAAAGGAGGGTCACCACAAGTCTTTGCTGGTTTTCCTGGGCATTGGGTTTGTCTGCCTACCAAGTCTATGAGTCACCATTCTCCACATAACATGTCTGATCTCAATGGCTACTCTCCTCAAACACCTATTTGTTGCTAACCCCGGCAACTGGTAGGTAAAGGGAAGAGGGCAGGCTGGAGAAACAGTATGCACTTTAAAAACAGCCACATAAGGAGGGAGAGTGAGCAAAGCTCATGAAGGACACAAAAGAATCAGGGGCCTAGTGTCAGAAGAACCCTGCCGCCACCTGTTACAACCTGTCTGCTTTACCCTCAGGTATGTAAGCCACCCTCCTTCTTCCCCCTCCATAGCGGGCTGCAGAGACCCAAGCCTAGAATCTGCAGCCAACAGCAACATCTCAAAGTACAGAACCATGTGTGTGACCTTATAGGAACTTAACTGTGTGAGTGTGGTCCCTCTGAAGCAAGGGCCACTTACGGTATATTTCCACATCTACATCTCGGTTTCTGATTTAATATCCCTCCCATCACCCTGACTTCAACATCCCCGCTACCACCACACATACAACAACCAATAAATATGTGCATTTGAGTGCACATACACTTGCACATATTATAAATTGCCTTCTTAACAATTTCAAATTGTATAAGATCAATAACATTGTGTAAAGATGCCGTCTTGTTTTATTAAAAGGGCCCCAAAGTAAAATTTCATGGCAGACATATGGTTTAGCATTAAGATGATAAAAGTGCAGAAATCACTTTATGGTAAAACAAAATAAAAATTATGCATGTTTGTTATTGAGGTTAAATTTCTATAACATAAAGTTAATGATTTTAAAGTATAATTCAGTGGCATTTAGTACACTCACAATGTTGTACAAATTTCCCTGGTTCCAAAACATTTCTGTATCTCCAGAGTAAAACCCCTTACCCATGGAACAGTCACTCCTTACTCTCCTTGCCCTCCAGTCTCTGGAAACTACAAATCTACTTCCTGTCGCTCTAAATTTGCCTGTTCCACACATTTCATATAAATTGAATCATGCAGTATGTGGTCTTTTGTGCCTGGCTTCTCTCACCGAGAATGATGTTTCTGAGGTTCGTTCACACTGAGGCATGTATCAGAACTTCATTCTTGTTGATGATTGAGCAATATTTCATTGAATGGATGGATTGCATTTGTTTATCCATTCACCTGTACAAACCATGTATTCTTGAGGACCCACCGCTTGACAAAGTGGTTGAGAGAAAGAGCTCTGAAATTGCCCAGCTCTGGTTTGAATTTCAGTTCTACTGATGAGAAGCTGCAAAACCACTGCGCCTCAAAATACAACGAAGTCATGGGGCTGGTGCAAGGGCTAATGAGATGCCAAAACCTCCACTAGAGTGCTGGAGGTGGCATGCATTGTTATCTTTTAAGACTGCCTCAAACACAAAAATGAGATTTAAAAAATCTTTTGGGGAAAGAATTTTCATGGTAATTTTAACATGTTCTCTCTTCACTTTATTTAAAATTGACTTATTTTCATTCTATTCATTTGCATAGATATACCATACTGTGTGACCAGCCCAAGATATATGACTCATTTTCAAGACTCGTGGAAGTCAAATAGAATTAATTTTTCTGATCTTAAGATATTTTTAACAGCACCGCCTTCAGACCCTGGCAAGAGGAGTCCCCCACTTGGGCCCAAAAAAAAAAAATCACACAAAAAAACACATTTATTAAAGAGCATACAAGCTCTCTGTCACTTAGGATTAGGCACTACACAGCCTGTCCCCTAAATGTCCCTGCTGGTGACTTCATCTCTGGAAGCCACACCTCTTGCCCTCAGTTTTCTTACAAAAGGCAATTGGTCCCAACAGGCACGGGTTTGCAGGTTGTGAAGAGCCAGCGTGAAGAATGCACGTGGCTTAAAAGTGAGGGGAGGGTTTGATTGGAAAAGTGAGAAAACAAATTAATTAACTTGTCAGTATTTTTCTCTTAGATAAAATGAATGCAATAGACATATCATTTCCCTCTAGTGCCTAGCTCTCATTTGTAGCCTCTCTTTCTGTTCCAGTTGGTGATTCCAGAGAACCTTACAAATTAACAAGGTGTTCACAACAGTTGCCCATGGCGCCAAGGATCATTTTACAACACTAAACAGATTTATATCCAGTTAAAATCTGAATAGCTGGAGATGTAGATTAAGTGTAAATCAAGTGTGATGCTTTCCTTGATATTGACAGAGAGGGACATAGAGCCCTGGAATGGAAAAAAAGTTTTATTTTCGTACAAATACTTTATAAAATTCTATTAACCATTAACTTTTTCAAAAAGCAAGAAAATGTTTCAACCTTACTTATATAGTTTTATTTTAAATTTTAATGGTAGAATTTGTATTTCTCTTTTATTTATAAAAGAAATTTTAAGATATTTTAGGAGGAACTTTTTAATGTTTCAGATGTTGTATTCATTTTAGTTTTAATTTTAATGAGAATATAATTTTGTTCACTTTGAATATGATTATATTTTATTATTCAATTCTTTGGTTCCTCCTTGTAGCAAAACACAATTTTAATTATGAAACAGAATTGTCTGAAATTAAAACCAGAAAAATAATGTAGAGAATAAACATGTGAATTTACAAATTATATGTTTTATTTTGTTATTTACATCTAAATATTGTCATCTCATCATACTGAATATCTGGACATGTGTAATGATAATTAGTGACTGAAGACACCTTTAATATTTTGTTAATTTTTATTCATTTTTAAGACATTATTTGATTTGTCAGTATTAAGGTTTAGCTATAATATATTTAACATATTTTATTTAAAAGTTTTTTAGCACGAGTTATAATTGTAGGTGGGTTTTCAAGTGGATCCTTATTCCAGTCTCCAAAAATGTTAGGGTTGAGCATACTGTTTTGCATTTCAAAACATACAAAAATTTGTGTTTTGTTTTGTTTCATGTATAAAGACAGGTCTCACTACAAACAAAACAAAACCAGAGAAATCTCAGGCTGGCCTCGAACTCCTGGGCTCAAGGAATCCTCCCACCTCAGCTTCCCAAGTAGCTAGGATTATAGGCAGGTACCACCACACCCAGATAACATGCACAAAGTTTAAACTACAATTGAGGATAACATAAAATGGTAATATTTTAGAGACACTCCTTTCATGTAATAAATTAAAATTAACAATCTCAATGACTTTAAAGATTCTTACATTAAAATAAAAATATATATGACTGATTTTGAGCCCTGAATATCATAATGGGGTATTAAATTCCCATGCCTAATAACTTTGTATGATATTTTTATTCCAAATATGCAAAAAATAGAGAAAATGAACATTTGAATAATCCCCGTGAGTCCAGCTACACCAAATCTGTTTTGCCATATTTGTTTTACATATTTCTTTTCTTTACAGATAAAACATTACAGAATCAGTTGTATCTTTCTGTGTCCCTCGAATGTATCCAGCACTTCTGGCTCCTCCACAGAGCTCATCAATGTCTAGAATCTGGTATTTATAATTTATATGCATGCTTTTACTTATATTCATACTTTTACTCAGTACCTTACATTTGTAAACAACATACAGCATTATTTTGCATGTTTAAAATTTTCATATAAAGAATGAATAATCACAAGTTTTCACAAATAGCTTTTTTTCAACCAAGATTACATTTTTGAGATTTATCAACATTCACACAGGCCATACTCATTAACTTTAACTGGTGTATTCCACACTACTTTTTACCATACCACAATTTATCATTTCTCCTTTTGATAGATACACCAGTTCTCACTACTGTAAACAATGCTGCTATAATCTTCATTAGACATTTCTCCTTTGGCAAATATGAGAGAATTTATCTAGGCTGTGTATATCTCGAACTATGATACCTGGGTCCTGAGGAATGCTCATCTTTTTTATTAGCTGTTGCTAGTAAAGAACGCTACTGCTTTCCAAAGCCGTATCAATTTATACTTCCCCTAACAGGTTATGTGGGCTCAATTGCTTCAAATCCTCACTAAAAACTTGTTATTTTTAAAGTTTAAAATTTCACTTCCTACTTTGTTTCTGGCCCATAAGTATTTCCTTTACATTCTTTTGTACTAAACCAATAATTTAAATGAAATTTTATTTTGTGTATATATAAAATATATATATTCATTTTATATATCTATATATATTATATAGATATATATTTCATCCAGCATTTCTAGGTGCTTGCAGTAGGAGAATTTTTAGAAAAGTTGGTCAGTCATATTGCAGAAACTAAATGTGTCAATCAAGGAAAAGTATGAAAACAGAGCTATATTGAATGCAGGGAACTGGTTACTGAGGTGATAGAAGAGCTGCAGAAACAAAGGAGAGAAGTCAGATTCTGAAGTGGCGATAGAGGTCTGAGTGTTATCCAGATAAGGAAGCTGCCATTATCCCTGGCTGGACACCTGAGCCTGCACTTTGTTCGCCCTGCTGAAGGTGCCATGCAGCTTATAATGGAGCATGAAGAGGCACCAGGGGGACTGTTCCTAGAAGTAATATGGTTCTTTTCTTTCTCCCACCTTCCAATCTCATCCCAGGGTCTTCTATGATAGAACATAATTAGAACCCAGCAGTCAATAGTCTAATAAATAGAGCTAGCAGGCTTTTAGTCTCCTAAAGCACAGAAGAATCGGAATAGTTTTATATACAGATGACTGTTTGGCACACCACGTGACCTAATTATTCTCTCTGGAAGCTTTCAGGATCTCACATCTAGAATTCTAAAATGTCATAATGATGTGCCTTAATGTAGGTCCTGGTTCATCATTGTTATAGCTATTTAGTGGCCATTTTGAAGCAGAAACTCGTGTCCTTTAATTAAAGAAAGTAATAAATAGAATTGCATGTTTCAACACAGATAAATCTTATAAAAAGAAAAATGTAAGTTTCAGAACATAGTAATAATATATAATATAAAATCATTTATATTAAATTTTAATGTGTGCAAATCAGTAGTATATATTGTCTCAGGATGTATTTTATGTAATAAAATTAAAAATGCATGGAAAGTTAAAACACTAATTATGATGACTTTTGCCAAGGAAATAGGGAAATAGGATTGGGAAGTGGTGTATGTGAAATTTTAACCTGTGCTCTGTGTTATGCTCCATTTTTAAAGCTATGTGGTAGGCACATGGATATTTTCATATTACCATCTATAACATTTTGTATATCCAAAACACTTTCTAGAAAATAAGGGAAAAAAAGAAGATTGAAAAATCAAGTCAGTTTTTAAAAATTAGGAATCAGAATGGCATCAGACTTCTTAAAGTGAGCAATGGAAACTAGAATGCCACAGAGCAATATCTTCATATTGTCAGAAACTAACTTCCAACCTAAAATTCTGTACCCAGACAGACCATCAAGGAAGTGGTAGAGGAAAATACAGACATTTTCACTCAACTAAGGTCTCAAAATATTACCTACCATGCAACTTTTATTAGAAAGCTAAGTTTTATCAGAAAGGTGAGTTTCACCAAGAAAGAAAACAAAGAAAAAGTAAGAAATTAGATCCAAAAACAGGAGATTAAATATAGGAGAGACGTGAATGAACTTCACAGGGTGACGGTGAAAGTTGATCTAGGATGACAGCTGGGAAGCAGTACTTTATTTATGCAAGTAGACTGCCATCCCGCTGCCATAGCTTCAGGAGTTTAAAAACTGTGGCAGTGGGATGGCAGTCTACTTGTATAAATAAAGTTTTATTGGAACACAACTATTTCCATTCATTTATGTATTGTCTAGAGCTGATTTTTCACTACAATGTCAGAGATTAGTAGCAACAATGAAAACTTCATGACCCACAAGATTAAAGTATTTACTATCTGGCCCTTTACAGAAAAAGTTCGCAGATCCCTGGCCTAGAGTGCAAACTGACCAATGTGGAGCAGGAAAATGGAAGGATTCAAGAAAGAGGTCTCCCAGTGGAAAGAAAATAAAACTAAAGATTCAATTTCTGGATGTGTTTGATCTTACTGAGAGGAGCTTTACAACTTTGTTGCAAAATTAGGAATGAATTAATAGGTACCTACAAAATTAAGCAAATGAAAAATAATGTAATTTTTAACTCTCAAGAAAGTAAAAAGCTGCACAAGACAGTATTTGTAATTACAGAACTGTAGTTAACTTGCCTGTGGGCAATATTTCATAGGCAGAATAATATAAACACTTAATATTGATTTAGCAATATTAGGAGGATAGAAGAGTTACCTGTAAGTTGGGGAGAGATAGACATTGAAAAATAACTAACTAAAAGAACCAATCCTTCAGAGCACAATATTAATATATATTCTATAAAATTGAAAAATTAATATATAAAACTATTTTATTCAGAAATATGAAATTAAATAGAATAAATAGGCATTTCTATTAGAAGATTTATAGACATATTTGTTTTTGTTAACTGTATATAGTTGATTAATATAAAACATAATTTAGAGTAAAATGACAAGGCCTTATATATCTCTTTATTAATTTGTCAAGGTCGGTTTAGAGTGAATAGGCAAAGAACCAAGGATCAGGATGCCTTCTCTTTCCATGTGCTCCTCCCTGTGACCTGCCTGCCTTCATCTATAAACAATGTACAAATAAAGACTAAGCTAAAAGAAAGGAAAGTAAAGAAAGAGGAAGAAAACTAGCAAGCGAGAGAGAGAACAGAGGGATAGAAGAAATAAATAACTTTTACTTAGAGAACTTATCAAAGCTAGCTTTCGTGTAAATAAAATTCTGTGAATGTCCTATAAATGATTGTCTCCTCTCTTCATTCCCACTGTTTTTTTTTTCCAAAAATGACTAAACTTTCAGAAAACTATAAGGAAAATCATTGTCCTAAAAAAGTTGACATTGTAGTTTTTAAGCAAGACAAAGGTAAGAAGTCATAAATAACAAGAAAAATCATTCAAGTATTCATTTATTCAGCAAATATTTACCTACCCTATACAAGCACTCTTCTATGAACTGAAAATACAAAAGCATAAAATGCAGATTAAGTCCAGACTCCCAAAGAGTTTACCTTCTATTACGGAGAGGTAAACAGTAAGCAACAAACAAATATACATATCAAATGGTGATGAATGCTGTGCAGAGAATTAATATAGAGTGATGCCAGGCCTGACATTAGGGATCTCAAGGACAATGAGCCCTGCAAATGTCAGGGGCACATATTTTCAGGCAGAGGAGTAGTTTGTGCAAATATTCTTGAGAGTTACTAAGCTTTGTGGGTTCAAGGGACAGAAAAGAGAACGCTGGAGCCCAATCATGAGTAAGGATATGAGGGGTAGATGGTCCACCAATATTCTCCACCGAGTTGGCTAAGCACATAAGTATCACCTAAAGATGGTATAACCAAAGGAGCCCAAGATGCACGCCTCTGGCCAACTAGGACTAAGGAGAAGGGGCCTTCTGCCTGCAAAGATCTCTTGTATTTTCTGCAGCCATCTGCATCACTAATGCCTTCCTCATGGTTGCAAAGCAATGGTAATCAGGACCCAGGACAACAAGACCCTGGTAGCTAACTGACTAGATTCTGCACTTATCTCTAGATAAAGGATCAGGAATAGGACTGGTCCCTATAGACTGAGCAGGTTCCCTGAATTTTTAGATAAATTGAGGCAGAAGGCTTTATCCCTGGAGAGGCTCAAGTTCCTGCTAATCTGCACTTGGCTATTCATAAGGAGCTAATTTGAAAACTTAGCAACATAGTAAGCTCTTATACTCTAAGCCGTTGAAGATGGTCATGGCATTACATATGTGGAAGAATAAACTAAGAATTATCCTACACCTACATACCCCAAGTGTGTGGACTTTTTGTTATCAGTGGTAATTCATTCACTTTGGATAGGTAAGAGATATTTTCCACAACATGAAGGTCTCTTGAAGCATAAGTAAACTGAGGAGAAGTCAAATGCTTAGAAATTGCTTTACAAAAAGTTATTTTATAACAAGTTGGTGCAAAATTCTAGTAAGCAAGTCACATGATTCCTTGTAAGGGACCAGACTCTGTTTGCCTAGGAAGAAAATAAATCTGACAGTGGCGAGTAAGATCTTAGGTAGGTCAGCTACAGACCTCTTTCATAAATAAATAGAACTGGCATCAGAGCACCACCATTTTCTTAAACCTACTCCTTCCCTATTGTGTACCCCAAAACTGTGGGTAAAGAAAGGTCTTTATTAGCCTGAGGCTAAATTCTCAACTGCCAGGGAATTTAAGCGTATTAAGGGGCCAAGGATTTAGGACTCCTTCCTCTTAGGAGGCGCAGAGGAGGTACCTGACAGAGGGAAGTAGAGACACTAGGTGGTGGGTTATAGGGCGGCTCTGAAGGAAAGACTGGAGAGATTGAGGAAACAGATGTCAGCTAAGAGGGAAGAGATAGATAAATCGATGATTATGGATATAGATATATAGACACAAATGAAGATGTAGCTGAAGACAGACATAGATATATGGCACCCCAAAAGCCCAAGAATATGAGACCTTCTCTTCTACTGAGTGTGGTACATGGAAATACGTTATTTCCATAAAGTCAAAACTTGTCCCTGCTTTGACACGTTTATCAGACTCTGCTTTCAGCTTTGTTTGTCTCTAGCAAGGGCTCAGCCTGTAGAAGCTTTCAGGAAGTGGGTGATACTTTCTCTTGGATCCCCTATTGGGTCCAGCCCCTTGTTAGTAATTAGATGGAGAGAAAAGGGACCAGCAGATGATGCCAAGTTGTGAGAATTTAAAGCCTGTTTCCTCATGAATTCATCCCCCCTCATACACAACACCACTGTGGGCCTAAGAAGTACCCCTTGTGGCACAGACAGGAGCAGCCATACTACACATACAAGAGACACACACTACACTCCACACTCTTAGAAAAAACCAATCAGGAGGCAGTTACTGACATTGAAACACTTCACTTGATCACTTCCTAGAATCCACCATAGCCTGTTGCTAAACGTGCAGACCTCTCCGTGGATTTAAAATAATTTTGTTTACTAAAATGTATTAAACAGGTTTTCAAGAACCTACATTTAACTCAGGGTAAGGTCAAATGGTATGCTTTCTGTGATTCGGTATTCCTGGATCTAACACTGAGTGATTAATGACCCCAGTATTCTTCATATGGGTATTGTTGGTGCAAATCAATATCTAGAAGAAATCATGTTTTAAGAAATGAAACTAAATATTGGGCTAATGCCACAGACCTAAAAGAATTCAGGACAGAAGTATGGATGATCTCTACGTTTTTGTCTGCTTCATTTCAATCCGATTTTCATGAGAATTCTGTTTTGAAGGAATCCTGAGTGTACTTGTTGTAGATTGTTACCTCAAAAAAAGTCAAATGAGGAGAGCCATGCAAGGAGGAGGTAATATA